>NC_064628.1:534723703-535025081 GCF_023864275.1 Schistocerca cancellata | reverse complement strand
ATTGTGTAAAATGTTCAGGAAAGAAAATTCAGGAATTGGCGGTGGCTAAGAGCATACCTTTCGCTGATACCAAGAAGGCGTACAGTTTTCTTCAACCCCCAGCGTTTTCATCTTCGTTTGCTGCAGCACCCATGAAGAACGGAGCAACAGTAATTAAATGTGTCCATCTATACATCACCTAATACCAAAAATAATAATCTTCATAATCCACCTCTGGAAGCAACAATTCAGATGAAACTTTTGCTGACTCCACGCAAACTCTGTTGATAAGCACGGCTTCAGCTTCTGTCGTAAATAACGAATTTGAAGGACATTTGCTGGAAACTAGTTTTCCTCAGTCAAAACCGGTGTCACTTAATCTGAAGGAGAAGACTAAGGCGCTTCATGTCGTCAAGAAGTATTGAAACAAGTGCACCATCAGATGCAAAGACGCTAAGAGGAACAGGATGCGACCATGGACTTCGAAGAGTGCTTCAATGAACTCTCCTAAATGCAGAAGAGCAAAGAGGAAACATGAAATTCCTGAGTAAGTGGCTCCTCTACTTCAGTGGAACATGAACGGTGCAGAGCATGTGTGGAAAAACTGAGACTGTTGGCACAGGAGAGGCATCTCTCTGATTGTCTCTACAGGAAAAGCATTTTAAACGTAGCGGTACTCCTACGCTGAAGGGTTTACAGCCTCCATCAGAAAGATGACCTAAGTAAAGACAGGTCTAAAAGCGGAGGGGATAAACTGTTGAATACCAGTTAATAGTCCACTTTTGCTCTGTCCGAACAGCTATTCAAGCAGCTGTTTGCACAGTGCACATTCCATTCACTGTTACAGTTTGTAGTGTATGTCTGCCGCCCAACGTAATTCTGGAGAGAGCTGTTCTTTCTGACCTGATTTCAAACCTCCCTCAACCTTTCCTACTTGTAGGACACGTTAATACACATAATGTGTTATGGGGTTCTACACTGACCTGCCCCAGTGGTCGAGCTGTCGAAAACCCAATTGTTGCAGAAGAGTTTGCCTTCTTAACACTGGTGGCAGCATACACTTTAGCATTGATATGGGGTCATTCTCGGTGAAACGTCCCCTTAGAACAATTTATACATGACTGTGCTTAACCTGACACACAATATTTTTAGCGCAACGCAATCTGACTATCAAAGATCCCTGCAAAAGAATGGCCCTGACTAACATTAATCTATACCTTTCACAAATAACTTACCTCACAAAAATCTTCGTTACTCGAACTACTGCAATACAGCGAGCGCCACTATTGCCAGCTAAATAAAAGATTCAAACTACAGAAGGCACTAACTACTGATAGGGATAGTTAGCAAATGAAAGATATTAATAGAGAACAAACAATGTATTTACCTCAATTGTCATAATATATACAGCAGTTCATGACAAATTACAAAACTCCGCCATCTCTCTCCTCACATCCACCACTGCTGGCCGCTCACCTCCAACTGAGCAACGCTACGCGCTGTTCACATCCAGCTGCCGCTGCCTAACACTACAATGGCAGACAACAATGCAAACTAGCCACAGGCTGCACACAGCACAGCCAGTGATTTTCATACAGAGCGCTACGTAACGTTGCCAATAAGAAAATATAAACAGCCTACTTACATCGGTCGTAGACCTTTCTTTCTGTTCTCCTGTTCTGACATACGCTGCCCATTGTGATGTGGTCGATGACTTAGAGTCAAGTGCGCACTTCCCTATCTTGACCCACCTCTCCTATAGGGCTGTCCCTGAAAGGAAGCCACCACGGTAGCTGCTAGACAGAGCAATTTGGACGCTGTACAGCCAGTTAACTATTTTTGAACGCCGAGATTATATTCGTGTCTTGTTAGATCATAAGGCTAGCATCATCCTCAGTGCTGCTGGTGCATGTATCCCAAATTCCTCAGTCCGACTTAAGAGGTGACAGGTCCTGTTGTGGAACGACGAGTGTCGCCCCGGAATTGGGTTTATACGCATGAATTTGTGACGATTCAAACGCCAATCAACAGCTACAAACCTAGCAGCCTTTCAGTTCTAGAGGGCAAAGGCACGAAGGGCAATAAAAGATAGGAAGAAGAGGTATTGGCAAGTGCTTCTGGTCTCGATAAATCGTTCCACTAGGTCTTCACAGGTACGGAAAGCCATGAGGAGAGTATCTGGCAAACGTGACACAGCGCCTGTAAGTGCTGTTCTAAGGCAATGATGTCTCCAATCTATGCCTGGGTAGATCACGTAGGCAATTGCAGAGTACCTCATTTCGGTCACTGTCACTGAAAACCTGAATCCAGCTTCCTGCTGCCATCGGTCATTAATGAAGAGGGGAGGTTGGGATTTCGATTCCAACAACACCGAGTCCTAAAATTACCTCTTTTCTATGTAGGGGATTGCTCTTTTCTATGTAGGGGATTGAGTGTGCATTTCTCCGGTGAAGAAGACTACATCAGGTAAGGAACGAATCCTGTAGAACATGCTACAGTATCTCCAGCAGGATGCAAAGGAAATCCTCGTATCCCTTTTCAATATAAATTCCCGATTCGTGGAATGAGGCGATTTTAGCGCCCTTTCGAAGAGAGGACCACACGTTGCCCAGTAATTACCGTAGCGTGGACCTTATTAGCTGCATAGGAAAGACGTTAGAAGGCGTGGTCAACTACCGTCCGACTTGGGACCCAGAATCGCGGGACCTACTTAGTTGCTCCCAGAGCGGGTTTCGGAGATACGGTTCAACTCTCGGCAACCTCGCCATGCTGGAAGCGGAAAAACAGCAATATTTCCTATGCAAAACCTCCTCATTAGTATCATCTTCGATTTTGAGAGGGCCTACGGCGCTACCTGAGAGCATCACATTCTGTGACATCTTCACAAATGATCTTTTCAAGAACGACTACCAATATTCATGGTTTACTTTTTTTCCGAGCGATTTTTTCGATACCGGGTCGGTGATGCTCTTTCCGAGTCATTCGAGTAAGAGAAAAATGTCCGTAAAAAATCTGTTTTAAGAGTCACTCTGTTTGCTGTTAGTATGAATGCTATTACACCCACGGTGAAGTCCCCTGTTCAATATTCATTGGCTGTGGATGACTTCCTCCAACCTTGCAACGACCACTCGTCGCCGGCCGCTGCAGTCGAGCGGCTCTAGGCGCTTCAGTCCGGAACCACGCGACCGCTACGGTCGCAGGTTCAAATCCTGCCTCGGGCATGGATGTGTGTGATGTCCTTAGGTTAGTTAGGTTTAAGTAGTTCTAAGTTATAGGGGACTGATGGCCTCATATGTTAAGTCCCATAGTGCTTAGAGCCATTTGAACCATTGGAACCACTCGTCAGCTGCAACTAACGGTATGACGGCTGGAGGAATGGGCTGATACCACAGGTTTTCCTCAGCGAAATGTGCTCGTGTTGATTTTAATCGTTATTGTCACCCTTTCAACCCCCCTATTCTTAAAACGAGGGATAGTGTTCTCAATTTTCAAAGTTCCGTGACGTTTCTGGGTCTCACTTTTGATAAGCGGCTCACATAGTTACCATATCTTGAGATTATTAAGGCTTTTAATATTTTAAAATGCTTCAGCCAGAGGTCATAGATAGCAGACCGAACACGTCTGCTCCAGTTTTACAAGGTGGTCATGCTTTCTCATCCTGACTGTCCATGCACCTTTCATGCCTCATCTAGGCCATCGTAAGACTACCGACACTGTTCGCCATGACTGTATTCGGTTGGCGACGTTAGGGATTTAGAGGAAAAGCCTCAGCCTCGGCCACTGCGTTGAGGCTGTCACCCGCTGCCCGTCATCCGACGACAGCTCCTCATGATGCGTCATGTATGCAGCCTGCTTTCGAATATAAGAACCTCGGTATTCCGTAACTTTTTCTCCCTCCGATGGAGCGACTTTTCAGAAATAGGTGGCGAGCAACTAAGCCATTCGGGATTCGCGTGCGGCAAAACTTAACAGCGCTTAATGCGCACCACATCTGTGCTTCATCCAGGTTAGAGTCGTTCGCCGCCCTGTTTAATAAGGAAGCCCAGAACTATTTTAGATTTATCTGTGTACAAAGATAATGTTACTCTGGGCTATGTTTTAAAACCGATGTTTGGCAGAATGTTATCCGAGAAGTGTCACTGTGTAATCGTTTACATTTATGGGTCTAATCAGGATAAGAATCGCTTACCTGCTGCATTCACAGTGTATGAGGCTCGATCCTGAGCGATGGAGTAGATGCAGTGTCTTTACCAAATTCCTAATCTGCACCGACTCCGTAAGTGCTCTTCAGGCTATCCCTCACATGTATCCAGCAGAAAAGGGGCTTCAGATGCTCCACGACACCCCTTTCCATTTACAGATGTTGGGAAAGGATGTCTCGTTTGCTGCGTACCAGGGCAAGTGGGCATTCAGGGTAATGAAGCGTCAGATGACTCAGCTAAAAACGCCTACTTGGAAAATACGATTTCTGAATGTGCTGCCCCTGTACATGTAGTTGTCTTGCTGTGGAGGCAGATGGTCAAGTGCTGGTGGAAAGAGGAGTGATTAGGTTTGAGGAACAACAAGCTGCGGCCCTGGCATTATCCCTCCCTGTCGCTGTGGCGGGAGGAAGTACACTTAACGCACCTCTGAATAGCGCTCTGTGGTCTGACGCGTGGATCCAGCTGTTTGCAATGCTTGTCATGCGCAGCTATCTGTGCAGACATTTTAACAGAATGTGTTTTATACCGAGGCACGACAGCTGCAAGCGACCTACCAACTGACCTATCCTCTATTTTAGGAACAATGAATCCAATATTGTCCCTGGTTTAAGATTTTCTGTGATGTCCGGTCTGCTCAGTGTTATCTTAGGTATAAGATCTTAACGTGTTCCTAGGCTGGTTGCTTCATCTTTTATTTTCCAATTGCTCAACCAGGAAAATTTCCTTGTTGAACTGTTTTAGACGCTGTGTAGCTATAGTCTGTGAATTTTAATCACACACTGCCTTCAGACACACATCTTTTGGTGTTCTGTGTGAAAGTGAGATTACGAGTGAGAGAGAGTGACCCAGAATGGGTGAGGATTACATTTTATACATTACGAACTGTTGCATATTTTACAATACATTCGCCTCGCCGGCTGAGTACAGGTGCTGATGGCGTCGCAGTTGAGCGTCCTCTACATACCATCACCACCACTAGCAGCAGCAGCAATAAGCAGGCCCTGTAAGTAGATTTATTTGTAAGTTCCCGAGGACAAAATTGGAAAAATGGCTCTCTGTAGAAAACAAGAAAACACTCACACCCTATCGATAGTTTCCTTTCGAACTCCTGAGTCACTTGATGCTTTGTCTCCCATATAGTACAACTGAAATGTACCAGTAGAAACCTATGATTATGATCACCAATAGTTAGAGACTAGCATAGTTTCTGGGTAATAATTTAATTATGAGAGACCATTGTTCACTTTTTATTCATTAGGAGAGGACGCTAAGAACAATTTTGAGAATTACTGAGTGCATTCTAACACTGAGCATTTGCCGCGGCGCATGTGATACAGTAGTCATATCTTTTCTACAGCAAACAAAAATCTCAATACATGAAACTGGTCTCACTAAAAATACACAATATTATATGATATAGTGACTATAGCTGAACAAGACTAATTGCATTGTGCGGTATGATGTGTGAGGGGTCCACTTGTACGTGGAGCCCTATTTTGTAATATATTTCATGAAAAATGACATGAAATGGTTATCACATGTAGAAGAGATTGTATCTTTGACACCACTGAACCAAAGATGTTGCCTGAATGGCAGAATAGATTGAAAGTAGGGGCGCGGGGACCGCAGTAGCAGTTGCCGTGGCACTCTGTTAAAAGTAGAATGTAAGACTTAAACCTAGTGGTTAGCTGTGAAAATTTAGCTGTTGGCCTATGGACGCAGCGTAATAGAGGTTTGTAAGGTAATGAAATTTTGTATATTTAGTTTTAAGTATGCAGCAACTCAATGTGGATCTTTCCAATTTTACAGAACTGACCCTTGAGTGTAGGAACCAAGTATTTGCCATCAGATTTAATGTATAGGTTGATTAGGTGCACCCAATTTGTAGTATTTTGTGTGTTTTTTAATTACGACACAGAGAAGTTAAATTTTGGAAGTTATGTTGTCAAATGATGTGAGACTTTTTCCCATGTATCAAACCAAGTATTTAAATTACAACAGTAAGTGGGAATTGTAGAAGTTCACTGATTTTGAAGTTAATGTAAAATGTTTCACATTAGACTTTGTGAAGGATAAACTTTATTTTGAATACAATTTTCAAACTGAATCATTCGCTCTTAGAAATATTCCATTATCAGTACCTCATCCTCTTCCATGTCGTGTTCGTTTAAATATAATGATTATTTTTTAAAAGAAATGATTTTTCAATCAGAGTCAGAAAGATATTAATTTTCCAGAATCAGAAATGTACTAATGTTTGTAACAGCTTCATTGCGGACGTCATTGCACAGCGGTGAGCCAATATCCAACATTACCACTGAACATTTGCAAGGTTATTCATTTATCAACCAATCTACTGACATTATTTGTATGAAGTTATTTTACTGCCGGCATTGCACTTCGCTGTGCCAAGATTGAATATTTCTGTGCTTACTGTGGAGAGAACAGAATACCAAGATTACATCAATTGCAAATCAAGAGCTAAGCAAAGTTTACTTCATTGTTTATTTGCACAGGGAGTTTTATCAGTTATTGCACAGGGCCATAGAACTCGGTGCTCACGAGACTCAGTAAATTTCAGAGGGATTGATTTCATTATAGGCATTACATACTGGTTTTCCAGATTAAGTTGTTTAATTTTTCTTTGGATATCAGTAAAAACTAATTAAGCACACCATTTGCTGAACAACACATTACACAGTAAATTTCCGTAAGACAAACATTAAGGTGCAAATGGCTCTGAGCACTATGGGACTCAACTGCGGTGGTCATAAGTCCCCTAGAACTTAGAACTACTTAAACCTAACTAACCTAAGGACAGCACACAACACCCAGCCATCACGAGGTAGAGAAAATCCCTGACCCCGCCGGGAATCGAACCCGGGAACCCGGGCGTGGGAAGCGAGAACGCTACCGCACGACCACGAGATGCGGGCACAAACATTAAGCATTGTATATGCATTAACAAACACAAATAATATAAAATTTAAAAGAACGTTACAAATGAACTGGCCAGTTTCTAAGATTCGCAACAACACCATGTGAGACCGTATACTGACAGTATCAATAACACTGAACTGCTGTTTTATATGCCAATCATGACTCTGTGTGGTAAGCGTCATCTTTTTTATTTTCTTGTCGAAGAGTTGACAAGAAATGGCGGATCGCCGTAGCAAGGCAGCGTGCGTTTCGCGACCACCGTGCGCTTAGTTGCTGAGATCCCGTTTTAGGTAGCAAAACGACATCAGATCGATTCGCGCTGGACGTCACGTCACTTCACGATATGTCACGCCACGTCACTCACACGTCGCATCAAGGATTTTCTGAAAGAACTATTGACAGGCGGTGCTGTCACGTGGCAGTGTGATACAGAGCAGCCAGTGTTCAGCTGACATCTGAAGTCATCTTATTCTCGTCACGCTCCTCATTTTATGGAAGTGGTTTTTGTGGATTCATTTGTCTCTTGCTTTGTATTCGTGGCACACTGCGAAGCAGTTTGTTCTCCCGTCAGAGAGAATGTCTATCTGATTCAGGTTTGCAAATAGATGGACAAAAAATTGTGACAATACGCATAGTTAAGATCGTATATAAAAGCTGCGAGAAACTTATTTTATGAAAATTACGCCAACGCTGAAACAGTGAGCTCCATCAAAAGAGAAAAATAAATTTCTTTCAGTGTTTTAAAACAAAGCGTGAGACAACGTAGAATGAACCCGTCCCAGCAAAGGCACACTTTGAGCCTTGGAAGTGAGAGAAAAATAGATTGTCGGTTTGAAAAATAGCCAGTGTCTGTAACTGTTACTGTCTAGCACCAAATGTACTCGAAGTACTGCTGGCGTTCAGTCAAGTGTGAGCACACTAGCACTTCACGAAACATTGTCCTTCCATGACTTGAAGTTCCGTTGATTTACGGTGTGAACGGGTCTTTGTAAAGTTAGCAACCAAAAGTATCGGGGAGGGTGGTGCTACTTAAAGATGTGCCGTTGATGACGGCCGAATGCTGCAGCTGGGCACCACGTATTGAGCGATATCTGAACTGTCGTCAACAGGCAGGTGCCTGGCGTACCTGACAACAAGTAGCGACTGAACCGAATTGAGCCTGGGGTGACGATTGGGGCAAGACATCTGGCCTCATAACGTGTCAGAGATTACAGAATAATCTGGGCTTGCGAGATTAACAGTGTCTAAGCCAGATGTTGAGCGTCAGAACCGCAGTGCTTCCACAGGTGTAAAATGCCTCACTGGATGACCGCAATCGTGTGACGAACGGACGTCAAGTCGCCACTGCAGAGCCTTACAGGGCAATAGAATGTACTATACTGCCTGGATGTCAGATTGTCGTTGATTGGAGTCTGGGACGTCTGGAACACATTTTTACGAGGACTGTACGGAGGCACATTAGCCGCTTCATCTACACTTCTTGACTTTTGGCCAATCATTGTACCTGAAATACAGATTTCAGACACCACTACGTTTAAATGGAAATCACCTGGACAATCACGTACTACGACAAGACAGAAAAAACACTTCATGTAAACATTATTCACAGTAATTTGGACTGAAACAGTCACTGTTCAGCAGTGTTAGTACTATCACAGTCTGACACATACAGTCACGAGAGTCTTGCTCATTTATGTTATTCACTGCGACAGCAGCGCTCCACGCGGACAGGAAACTAAATTTATGAATACGATACCGGATAGCGCCGGCTGTATCGTACCTACTGATCTGTAAAACAGTTTTTACGCTGGATAGCGCATGTAATGTCAGAAAAGTCCGACTAACTAAAAAAAAGGCACCACATTTGCCTATCCTACCTAAAAAAAGAGGCACCACATTTGTCTTTCTTTATTTTTCTAAGGATCCTGGGACGTATATTAAAGGACAGTGCACTTACGATTCTGTTGTAACCTATAGGTATTTACTGAAGAATGTGGTTTTCTTTAAAGAACCAAAGAATAACTAGTAAACAGTAGAGAACCTGACCTTTTACAGAAATATATCGCGTATATACTCTACAACGTGAACTTTTATTTACTGTATTTCCAATCAGATTAGTGAAAATGCAAGTAGGAAACCTATATAGAACGCAAGAGAAACATTTAATGTACCAAATGATCGACCACAACTGTAGGTGAAAGGAAAGCCAAATAGAAGTGACGATAAAACGTCAACGTAATAACACTGCTTGCCTACGCAGAAGAAACTAGTTCCACAATTCTTGCTTCTTCTGAGCCATAAACGGAAAGAATCTTCATCAGTTTTGAAGCATAGATAGTAACGTTTAGAAAAATATTTTTGTATTTGAAAGCTGAGTAAAGTGTAAGAATGTGTAAATCATTAGACTATATACAAAGGTATTATCTGTCAATGAAAATGCCTATCCTAAGGAGAACAACACAGATATACGCCTCTCATGCACGAAATATGTGAAGTATGTGCTTTTATTCTCTTGCTTCCAGCTAAGTAAGTTGCAGTTATACGCATGTTCGGAACTATGTCTTCATAACTAAGTTCTCGCTTATGCCATTTGTAACACCCCACTTGTCACTTATCTGGTTTTGGCGTGTGTTCACCCCAGCTAATTGACTAACAGATCAAAAGAGAGTGCAAAACTGCCGCAATATCGGATAACTAAAGGAAAATATTAAGGCCCTGTGACTCCTGACTGAACTGCGGTGGCAGTCTTGACATTAATTGATTCAGAATTGATCACTTTTAATTAAAAAGGGGTGCACATTGATGTTATATTCAGCTATTGAACACCAGATGCAAATGTTGAACATAAAATTAATTAAGAAAATGACTTGGTATTTCAACTACTTGATTGAAAACAGATGCAGTCGATTAGCACAAATTTATTTTAACTCACGACCTTCAATCATCACATTACATGACTCTCCTACCAGGCAGTGGTAATAAATTGCGTTTGCGTGGAGTTAAGCGCGATAACTCAAAAGTATTTCCTATCGACTGACCCAGGCGTAATGCGAAGTGCGAGAAGAATTCTACAATACATGGTCCATGAAACACTCATGTAAACTTTGCTGACGTGATCCTACAAATTAATCAGTGGCTGAAGCGGGCGCAATGTCACTGTATACAGCGTGGCGGTGCGGCATCATTGTGTGGACGTCGGCCGACCTCGTGGTGCTGCAAGGCTGCGCTCGTCTATTCACTCCTAGCTATCTTGTTCAGTACATAGCTGAACGAAAACTTCCTATGTCCAAGTTCAATCGTTCCATTTGCTAAGTCCTAAACTGCTGAGATGCTCACTCTTTCTGAGTAAAGAACGCCACATCCGCACTCTAAGCAGGCTGGGAACGGAAATCCTCTACAGAGACTTCTCCCAGTCCTCTCTTCACCTCGGTTTCCCCTCCAGCAAAATCACTTGGGCCAATTGCAGCGCAAGTCGCGTTAATTATGCATCGCTTCCCAGCACCGGCCAATGCCTGCTCTGGGAAGTGAACAAATTCCCACAAAATTTCTCTTCCTCTCAACTTCTGCTATTTAGCTCCTCCCAGGCCACCCATCAAGGTTAGCGTCTGCACAAACACCAAGTTTTCCGGAATTCTGACTCCCAGGAGAGTACTTCAAATTCCTTGGTCCTATGTTCCCATTGAAGGCCGGCGTATTTCATTCTGTCGCTCTTCACCTGATTTGCTTAGACTCTGTGGACCATGAATTCAGCGTGAAGTTGCTATAGCCACGAACACGCATATTTTGACCTCTGTTGACTGCTCCACCGTAGCTTTGCACGGCTTTCTCGCATGTTTCACTGAAAACAAGACGACGGACATTTGTCAATAGGCGTACAAGTTCTCCGTATGTTTCCCGGTACACCAGCATGGAGTTGGGGTCAACCACCCACTCACTGTCACACATCTTAAGGCGGCTGGAGGCCACGCCCCGTTACCGCTTTCTCAGAGCTTGAGCCGCCCTAAGCTGCCTATTGTCGCTTCCCTTAGCTGCTCCCCCGGTGGCCATGGTCGATTCTGAGTACTTCCCCGGGGTAAACTAGCCTCCAGTAAATCGACGCGTTTCCACAAAGTTTTCATGTCGTGTGAATTACTTTAAAACCACCACCCGACATTAATTATTCCAATACGTCCATACTATACACTCTACAAGATGCATTGTACCTTGTCAGTCATTTTTGTTCAGCCCTACTATTCGCTCAAAGTGAGTTAGGTGATCTTTAATGACTTCATGTAAGGGGCATAGTTCTTGCCATCTTACACATTGAAACAGTGAGGTTCAGCTTTAATGTACATTTCATGATCATTCATATCTCCTGCTTATTTACAAATGCTTGGACAGCAAAAATATAATGAGTATTTCGTTTATTCAGTAGAATAATTAATTAGTAACAAATATTTATCTCACAGCTGGATTTCTCGGGGCAAGAGTTGCTAGTGTCACAGCAGTGAGTGTCACGACTGTATACACAGAGGTGGCAACATCCATGGGATACATCCCAATATTGTGTCAGATCTCCTTATGCCCGACATAGTGCAAAAAATGGCTCTGAGCACTACGGAACTTAACTTCTGGGGTCATCAGTCCCCTAGAACTTAGAACTACTTAAACCTAACTAACCTAAAGACATCACACACATCCATGCCCGAGGCAGGATTCGAACCTGCGACCGTAGCGGTCACGCGGTTCCATACTGTAGCGCCTAGAACCGCTCAGGCACCCCGGCTGGCCCCAGCATAGTGCAGCAACTCGACATGGAATGGACTTAACTTGTTGTTGGAAGTTCCCTGCAGAAATATTAAGGCGTTCTGACAGTACAGCCGTCCATAATTGCGAAAGTGTTGCTGGTGCAGGATTTTGTGTACCAATTAACCTCTCGATTGCATCCCATAAATGTTCGTGGGGTCCGTGTAGGGCGATCTGGATGGCCAAATCATTCGCTCGAACTGTACAGAATGTTCTTCAAACCAGTTGTGGCCCGGTTACATGGCTCAATGTCATCCATGAAAATCTCATCTTTGTCTGGAAGCATGAAGTCCATGAACAGCAGTAAAGGTGTCCAAGTGGCCGAAAATAACCATTTCTTGTCAATTATCGGTTCAGATGGATTAGAGGATCCTGTCCATTCCATGTCAACACAGTACACACCATTGTGGAGCCACCAACAGCTTGCACAGCGCCTTGTTGAAGACTTGGGTCCGTGGCTTCGCCAAATAAATCTGCACTGTTCTAACGGAAACATTCGTCGCATGTTTCACATTAATTTCTGTCGTTATCTCGTCCAGCGCTGCTTGTCTGTTGGCACTGACGACTCAACGCAATCGCCGCTGCTCTCGGTCGTTAAGTGAAGGCCGTCATCTACTGCTTTGTGCGTGGTGACAGGTAATACATTTAATTTGGTATTCTCGGGACGCTATTGACACTGTGGATCTCGGACTATTGGATTCCCTAACGATTTCCGATATGGAATTTCCCATGCGTCCAGCGCCAACTTCCATTCCGCGTTCAAAGCATTTTAATTCCTGTCGTGCGGCCGTAATCACGTCGGAAAACATTTCGCAGGAATTACCTGAGTATAAATGACTGCTCCGCCAATACACTGTCCGTTTATACCTTGTGTACTCGATGCTAACATCATCTATATATGTTCATATCGCTATCTCATGACGTTTGTCACCTCAATGTATATTAGACTCCGGTATTACTATAGCCCGAGAAATGAGTCTGCTCGCAGTACTTCTTGGTTGTGGAACTATGGGTTTAATGTACCATTCTTACTATTTACCGGAAAAGTACTTCACGTTTTCTGACTACTCGTTTCCTTATTTTGTTTGCGACAAAAGGGGTCAGACTTTCTTTTTATCATATAGCGAATTTGACTGATACACATCATTTAAAGTTATCACTGATAAAGGAGCTCAACTGTGGGGGCTAGACCGTATACGTTTTAGAGTTCTGCTTGTATTCGATAAACACTGACATCAATAGCACAGAAAGGATGTGTTTACTGCACAAAATACAATATGCCACGGAAATCGAGACAAAGAGTGCAAGCATTTTTACTGGAAACATAAAAAAACAGAACTATTCAAATATTAAACAGAAACAAAGTAGGAGAGAAATGTAATGGATGCTAAACCGTTTAGTAACACTTGCTCATTGAGACAAGTCAATTTGATTTATTCGAAGATATGCCTCTTTCAAGACTAGCAACTCCCACAGCCGAACTAATAAGCAGAAACACAAAACTTCTGGCTAGGTCAGACCAACAAAAGAAGCGAAATTGGTAGTTTTTAATGATATTAATGCAAAAACGGCGCTTTTTACGAAATGTTTTGAAATTTGACTTTTTCCCGTTTCCCATGTAAAAATTTAAATTTAAAGTCAACAGAATATGACAAATATTGATAACTTACAACAATTTAATACTGATACTGGATATTTTTTCTCAAGGCAGAGATTCGCAAATTACGTTAAATTAACTATTTGTTTTCTGCTTGAGGAACAGATACAATAAATCTAGCATCAAACGAATATACCATACTTATCACGAACTCTGTTGCTGTAGATTTTTACCCTCCGACATCACATTTCACTAACCTTTTACACAACAAGTCGTACCTAAAACGAGGTTTTTTGGAGCGATTTTTCATGCAGTCCATCAATTAAACCACTTTTTTTTTGTATGCTACTGTAAATACAAAACCTTCTAATACAGCACACTAGAATTGTAAACACGTTAACCAACGAGAGACCTGCTCGTTTAGCCTCTATCACCGAGTCAGTCCTCTGGCTTCGTTACAGTTCAGGCTGTCATCACAAGCTTCATTTCATAAAATGTAAAAAACAGTTTTGAGTAAATACTAAAATTTACATTCACATTCATCTGTTGTACCGCCATAAACACGTTTGTGTGACTTCACATGCCGGCCGGTGTGGCCGAGCGGTTCTAGGCGCTTCAGTTCGGAACCGCGCGACCACTACGGTCGCAGGTTCGAATCCTGCCTCGGCCATGGATGTGTGTGATGTCCTGAGGTTAGTTAGGTTTACGTAGTTCTAAGTTCTAGGGGAGTGATGATCTCAGATGTTCAAATGGTTCAAATGGCTCTGAGCACTATGGGACTTAACATCTATGGTCATCAGTCCCCTAGAACTTAGAACTACTTAAACCTAACTAACCTAAGGACATCACACAACACCCAGCCATCACGAGGCAGAGAAAATCCCTGACCCCGCCGGGAATCGAACCCGGGAACCCGGGCGTGGGAAGCCAGAACGCTACCGCACGACCACGAGCTGCGGACACCGCAGATGTTAATCCCATAGTGCTCAGAGCCATTTGAACCATTTGTGACTTCACATGTCCTTTGCTACCATTTTCCGAATGAAGTAAAACGAGCAGGTACCAAGTGGATTCAAGTTTTTGCAAAGCTAAAATGGCGTAATTAGTGTTTTCAGCATTTTTTGCTTCTGTACCGCAAAATTATGCTGTTTAACTGATGCATCTCTTGAAAGATCTCTCCACAGGGACTGTTTCTCGTACGACTTGTTGTACAAAATCTTCGGGAAAGGCGGATAAAATTGCTGCTATTCGAGTTGTGTGGAACTTTCGCAATTAATGTAGGCAGCCTAGTAACATACGCAACCCTGCAGTTCCAATGTTTCCTTCACCAGAGCCTGAAGTAGTGGTCTCTTCATGTTTTTTGAAAGCTTCCTGGTTTCGTCACCAAGAGTTCCTTTCCCTACAACAATGAATCCATCTAGAAAGCATTAAAACGGCTTGACTGATTATGAATGGAATGATGCGTTATTGCAAGGAAAGAGTTAATGGCGATGAAAGAAGGAAGTTCTTAAAAATATGAAGAGGCAGAGCTGTAGAAATCTATGATGTCATTGGGTTGCACCTTCAAACTACTCTACCTACACTTATGGCCATATTTTTCACTCCAAATCTCTTGTTTCAGCTTTAGGATGCTAATGAAGACCGGCCGTAGTGGCCGAGCGGTTCTAGGCGCTACAGTCTGGAACCGCGTGACCGCTACGGTCGCAGGTTCGAATCCTGCCTCGGGCATGGATGTGTGTGATGTCCTTAGGTTAGTTATGTTTAAGTAGTTCTAAGTTCTAGGGGACTGATGACCTGAGAAGTTGAGTCCCATAGTGCTCAGAGCCATTTGAACCATTTTTTGCTAATGAAGTCCACTGTAAATTACGACTTGGCAAAGGCCCTGATACGTGTACTTAGAATGCCACATCTCTGAACTGTAGACGTACAGATACCTTCAGAAGTTAGTGAAAAAGCAACTTTTCATGCCATCAGAAAATATGGAATATGTCTGCTGTAATGCTGACAGCACTGCGACTTCCATGTTCAAAGACGGATTCCTAGTGGTTGTTTCCCATAATACAGTGTAGTGTTGAACGATCGGTGGCTAATGTTTCGGAAGAGAACTTGCAAGTCATGAGAATGCACTGTCTTGAAAACTTAAATGTGAAATATTTTAATTTTTTAGATGTAATAGATTTTTAGTAACTGTTCCTGTTTTCAAATAGTAACAAGATATGTGGCGTCAGTAAATACATTATAATTCATAAGGGTATATTAATACAGTGTAATACAGTGTAGTGTTGAACGATCGGTGGCTAATGTTTCGGAAGAGAACTTGCAAGTCATGAGAATGCACTGTCTTGAAAACTTAAATGTGAAATATTTTAATTTTTTAGATGTAATAGATTTTTAGTAACTGTTCCTGTTTTCAAATAGTAACAAGATATGTGGCGTCAGTAAATACATTATAATTCATAAGGGTATATTAATTTTTATCATATGAATAACACTGTAAAATAATGAAGTAACACAAAAATAAATTTCTTGAAAAATGAACTGTTAGAAAATAATGCCAAAATTGGCCATAAAATAATTTTTTTTCTGTCCCGACCAATAATAATAAGTTGTCAAGCAGAATCCGTCGACTCTTACATAGTAAAATCATTTTTCTCGGCAAAACGCGAGGGGTAGCCGCCTCCTTCGTAAGTACGAAAACCTGGAGAGACTTCAGCATACACCAGAAGAATTGAGGACATTACCAGAGGTTGGGGTGAACTGATCAGTCGCGAGAATGCTGCCTCCTAAGACGAGAGTAGACTTTACTGACATTGGCAATGGTCATGAATGTTGCAGGCCTGTGTTGTGGAACAATGCCTCCAGCCATATGTTGCTTTGTGAAAGAAGTCTCTTATTACAGCGGTGCAGATAGTGAATACATGTTGAACAATGGCTCGCAAAAATGGTGTTTACGTAAGACAGACACATAAGACGGCGAACGTGATCTGGGCAGGGTCTTGGCGTGCAGGTCTCACGTGCTGCCCAGAAGGGCCGCTCGCGCTCGCTCAAAGGCGCCGGCAGCTGGGAGAGGTCAGTGACCGGCGTCTGCCCTACGCAGCCGCCAGGTAGCCAGCATCAGCCACGGCTTCGTGGGAACACCGGCTTCCCTCCCAGCCAACACCTTGTGCTGCTTCATTGTTGCTGGCACCGTCTGCGGACAACGTTAATTAGCTGCACTCTTATCACTTGTTGCCTCCGCCGCTTACGTTACTCCTGTTTTTATACAGAGGCTTCTAGCAATTAACGTAGCTGTCACTCCTTTCGTGGACAATACTTCGTCGTTAAAGCCATAAGAAAGGAAGTTATCTAGTGTGCGTACTACAAAAAGTTCTTACGAATTTCACGGGGTCAGGATGATTGTGTGGAGTCAGCCGCAGCAATTTAATTATGTGGAATAAGAAATCGGCAGAGCAAGCAGTAAGGAGGAATTTATAAACAGAACTGACCACTTATGACGGTCTTTGAGTAAGTCAGCAAGTGCGTGGCCATAGCTGTTTATCCAAAATACTAATTTATTACCTCATTTATTTAACCGGATCTGATTAGGGCCATCTATCCTCTGAAATCAGACCACTGTTTCATACATACAGTATCTTTTTACATCTTAGTTACCTAAGAAATAACAATTTAGTATGCCAAAACTATTAAAATGGCGTGAGTGTCTACGAAGACAATCGCAATAAATAATATTGACTATAAACTAATAAAGTGAATACTGGCAGTACCTCTAATAATCCTGCTGCTGCCACTAATGATGATAACAGTAATACTAATAATTACAATGATAACAGTTGCAGATATGAAAAGAGTTTATAGATGTACATAATGAGTGTTTTCTGATATAGCCAGTTCTGGGAAAAGGATATTTAAGGACACTGTACCGGCTAAGAATACTGGGAAATGGGGAAGAGCTTGTTGGTAAGAAGGATGCACAGGGCTAACGAGTGAGCACATCGACAATGGTATTTATTATTGTTGCTTTAGTAGGTACGTCATTAACTATCTTCTGAAGCTGGAAATGCTATTCAGTTGTCTAATATAACGTGGGAAGTTATTCCAGAGTTTGGTTCCTGCTACTGAGAAGGACTTCGAGAATGTGGCTGAACGATAGAGTGGAAGAGAAACGATTTTGCCCTGTCGGGAAAGGGTGTTTCTGCCATGGCGTTCAGGTCGAGGGGAGATATGGTGGACAGTGTACGATGATAACCCAACAGAGAAGAGAGAGGGTATGAAAATCTCTGTTCTTATCTTTACACAGTCAGGATAGCTGTGCGTGTGATGGTGAAATATGGTCGAAGAGTCGTTCGTCACAGATATAACGAACACAGGCGTTTGTAACCAGTTCCAGGTGCCTGAGATTTGCTGTGAAAGGCCTTACACCGTAACATCACTGTAATCAATAATAGGAAATATAAGTGTTTCGACAAGTTTCTTCTTCAGTTCGAGAGGGAAGAGCTTATATTTTTACGGGGCACGAAGACATGCTGACGCCTTCTTGCACGTTACAGTGCTCAGTCCTTTTTAGATTTTTATCTATTATTACTTCCAAACTTTTGCTGAAGGAGAGAAGTCGATATTAGCTCCATCTACGGTTAAAAATGGTAGGAATTCCCGATATCTTGGGCTAATGTGCCTACAGTGACCAACCAGTACCGCTTGATTTATGCATTGGTTGAGCTCCAACCGTACATCAAGCGCCCATTTTGATAGAGCACACAGGTCGCTATTGAGGTTCACGGTAGCTGCCTTCAGATTTACTGGTTTTGCGCTTAGCTACAATGAAGATGTAAAGGGAAAAGAATGTAGGACCTTATATCGAGCCCTGGTGGACTCCTGATACTACCTGCCGCACTGCACTTGGCGAGAAATTTAGGCTGCTAAGTTTGGCGAGTAAAATGTTGAGCTCGATAGTGTGAGAGGTCTTGCTCAAGTTTAGGATTTTATTTATCTGAGAAGGAAAAGAGGTTATCATTTATCGCTGTAGAAAAGGATGAAGCTGCGCTCAAGGAAGGGTTGGCTTGAAAAACAGGCTTAGTGGCATAGGGGATGGAATACCCTTGCCTCTCTCTGACGCTGACGTGAGACACTAGGCCCTCAGCTACCCTCAGGAAGGACGTACATATTAGTACGAAATACGAGCCATGGAACAGCTTGTTGTTGTTTTCTTTTTTTTTCAAATACAAGAGGAAAAGTGCTGAAACGGAATGTCACGTAAACTGGCATAATTTTTTTTTTTTTTTTGTTTGACAGACAAGCTTACCTGAATTTACGCAGTTGAATTCAGAAATGTACCCGCTACTTCATCCCTTGCGTAAGGCTTCATGGGGAGAAAGCAGTCTGTGACACAGGGTGAGCATAGCGCTTCCCTAGTCATTACTAAAGCCTTCTCGAGCTCAAGCCGCTGTTTGTCGGTCTAGTACAGAGGTTCCTGGAGCTTTCTCAGACCATTCATTACCCCAGAGTACAATTAGGTGTTAGCTGGTCCACCCTTCCCCAACGCCATCAACATTAACTCTTAACTAAACTTTAGGAAAAGGTTGTACAGACTTTCCTTGGGCAGCATGGCCGCCACTGTGGCTACGTAAGGGCTGCAAGTTCAAAAATACCGCGAGACACATTATTATTACAAGCTGAGATCCCTCTATCTCAGTGTCAGCTACTGGACCCCTGGCCTCAAAAGAAGTAAGTTCTGCCAGGGCCCAGACTCTCCATTTCTGGAGGGGATAATGCATTAGTAAAAAAAAGAAAGAAACGGCAATACGAACGGTATGGGGCGGGCCGCCATCAGATCAATGGCGAGACACATGCGGCCCGCGAGCCCGTTCAGTGCATTCCTGCTTTAGAATAAAAAAGAGCTTTTTTTTAACACTCTGCTTTTTAAAATGGCGAAAGATAAATGATACACACTTCAAAAAAAGTTTGGAATACCATAGAGTTTACTACAATGACTTCTTATAGTACACACATTGAGGTGTGTACAATACCTAATTAAAAAAAAAAACCATAATTCCTTCTGAAAACAAGAAGCATTTTGGTTGGTTAAAAAAATCATTAAAAAACATAAACAGGCTCTCTCCTATGTGTGCATCTTGAAAAAAAAAACCGCGAAAATCTTTATCTCATAATAATGGCTATCAGTCTCCAATAATCAGTATGTCATCCCTGCACACAGATGAGTTCTTCCACTCTGTGTGGCGGGTTCTGGAAGAAACCATCAAGTTTATCTTGGCATATGGGTCCCACTTCTCAGTGAAAGTGAGGTCCTGAAGATTGTCAAGTGGATTTGGTCGGCGTGCAATGGCCACCTTCAGCAGGTTCCATGCACGATCAATTGCATTCATGTCTGGCGATTGTGCTGGCCAATGCATATTCGGTTGATTTTACAACTTTGGAGATACCGAGACACTGCTAGAGTAACTTGCGATCTTGCTTTGTCCTCGACTAGGGGAAGTTGTCACCGACTTCACGTTGAAATGTCCCCTTAGAAAAATTTATACGTGACTGTGCTTAAACTGACACACAATATTTTTTTTAGCGCAACGCAATCTGACTTTCAGAAATCCCTACAAAGGAGTGGCCCTGACTAACATTAACCTGTACCTTTCACAAATCACTTACCTCACAAAAATCTTCGTTACTCAAGCTACAGCAATACAGCGAGCGCCACTACTGCCAGCTAAATAACAGATTCAAACTACGGAAGGCACTAACTACTAGTAGGCATAGTTAGCAAATGAAAGATTTTAATAGAGAACAAACAATGTATTTACCTTAATAGTCATAATATATATATATATATATATATCAGTTCATAACATCCATTCTTACAAATATCAAAACTCCGCCATTTCTCTCCCCACATCCACCACTGCTGGCGGCTCACCTCCAACTGCGCAACGCTACGCGCTGTTCACATCCAGCTGCCGCTGCCCAACACTACAATGGCAGACAAGAATGCAAACTAGCCACAGACTGCACACAGCACAGCCAGTGATTTTCATACCGAGCGCTACGTAACGTTGCCGATAAGAAAACATAAACAGCCTACTTACAACGTCTGTGGGGCCTTAAAACAATCGTTTGTAGGACCTCTTGCAGTAGATGGGAAATAGAGGGGTCCGCCGTCCCATCACAATTGCCACCAGAAGTTTATACTCCAAAAGGATAGACTTCTGAATGTAAAGGCGTCCCTGGTGTCGTCTAGCGTTTTTCTAAACCTCAAGAAGTCTAGTGCCCAGTCGCAAACCAATCCTGGCCTCGTCAGCAAACATGACGTTACTCCATTCTGCTATGGTCCAATGTTGATGTGCAAGAGTCAAGGTCCTTCGACTGCGTCGGTTCCGTTGGCTCAACGCAAAAGCTCTTACTGGTCTTCTGAAATTAAGACCACCCTGCTACAATCTTCTATGCACTGTTTCGTATGAGATACGAATCCCAGTTGACCGGTAGAAGTAGTGTTGACCTTGGCCGCCTGCGAGACAACAGTTGGAAGAAACGATCCTTCAGTAATGTTTACATAGGAGGACAACCACTGTCAGGCCTGCCGTTCACATTTACCGTCTCTCTGTACGTTTTTCACACTTAGACACCCTCTTTGAGTGACATGTAACCGACCAGTAATAGCTTGCTGTGTATGATCTGCTGAAAGTAAAGCCATTATCCTGACTCTATCAAAATGTTGTATACCACCATGTGGCATGTTACTGCTATGCGGAACACAAGCTAAATGAAGCTGTTGTTGATACTGGGCTGCTTGCGATCTGTCACTGCGGCAGCGATACGTTTGTATGACTCGGAAAAGGCCACAAAGCATGCCAGTAGTATACACCGTACAGTACATGGGCTCTAACTGGGTAATGCATGAAGTTCCTAGATCAATGAGACCACTAGTATCGTAGACTAAATTTTACTATAGTTGCCAAACTTTTGTTGAGCACTATATTTAGTTTTTCTACGGGTAAACCTCGATTAATTAGTCAATGAGTTATTCATAACAACTGTTTTATTTTATTTATGTGTTTTATAGAATGACAAAGCAATTTTCAGTGCATCGGGACTGCTACCGGAAACTCTCCCTCAAAAAAGGAGAGGCACTTATTACAAAACGTGCTTTCCCTGCACTACTACGTTCCCTAATGACACTTGCTTCATCCACTCTGTGCATTCCCATTTAAAACAAAAACCGTTATAACGTGTCTACTACACTTAGGCCTACAGTTTGCAATCACTTGACTGCAGGACTCGCTTACTTCTGACCTAGCAGCAAATCGAACACTTCAGACTGCCAGTGCTTTGTGTCTGACCACTGCAAATAATAATAATAATGAAACACGTGCAATCTATAGCAGCATAGTGCCATTACATAGTTACTTTTGTGTTTTACTGTCAATTACTTCCTTTAATTTGCGTAGTGAAGAATGAAACGATTTCTTGTCTATTGAGGGAACTACTACAGTTCGGAGAAGGCATTTTCATGAATTGTTTAAGGATATGTGAATTACGTGCCTTAATTTTAGTATCACAGATACATGGTACAAACTAAGTGTGTAGTGGGTGGACCACGTGAGGATTACGTTGTTCATATATTCATTTCACAAACTGTAAGTTCCACCACTTTGTGTCACAAAGTACTTTAAAAAGAAGTAATTATTTGTAACTAGTATAATCGGCATTATAGTACTACGAAATGGCGATAATAGGAATGATCCCTTAAAATTAATTTCTACCGCTCAGAAAATTATTTATGCACCTCTGGGGTTTGCCAACCACTATTCTAGTAACTTTTTAATACCCTCATCATTGGCGTCCAAGAAATCTTTCCACGGGAGGCCAGATGCTAAAAACGTCGTTTTTAGAGTTCCGTGCCTCAGTCATTAAAAACGGAACCCTAACAAGGTCATTTCGTTCTCTGTCTGTTTGTCTGTCCGTCTGTTAAGACCCCTTCAAGTTGAGATCTATGTAACATACTAAGGTTTATGGTCCCTCGACAGTCTAAAGGCGTTTAACTTCCAAATAAATGCCATCAAAAGACACTGACATTTATGTCGCGGTTTTGCTACTCGTAAACTCAGTCATCAAAATCCTGTTTACCTAGAAGATTAAATTTTGGTGAGAATTAAGGTTTCCCACTTCAGGTAAAAGAAAAATCAGAACATTGTTAATTTGTAATTATATCACACGAAGAGAATACTTTTTATCTCGTTATCCGACTGTCTGTTAAGACACCTTTTCCTCAAGAACGGGTAAACGTATCAAGTTGAAGTTTATGTCACAAAACGTAGTCTACTGTCCCCCAGCGGTATAAAAGAAATAAGCTTTTAAGTCATGCAATCAAATTATACAGCCATTTACGTCACATTTTTGGATATCTGACGAGTAACTATATCGATAACAGGGAAAAATCACCGAAATTCTCAATTCCAGAGATGGGTGAACCACCTATGTATATAATTAAGTTTGTATTGAATCCTCGGTGCTCAAGTTCTACTCGTACTTAACCGGACTTTTTAAAAAAAATGGTTCAAATGGCTCTGAGCACTATGGGACTTAACATCGGAGGTCATCAGTCCCCCAGAACTTAGAACTGCTTAAACCTAACTAACCTAAGGACATCACACACAGCCATGCCGAAGACAGGATTCGAACCTGCGACCGTAGCAGTCACGCCGTTCCGGACTGAAGCGCCTAGAACCGCTCGGTCATTACGGCCGGCTCCGGATTTTTATATAACCGTACAGAGCTAGTCATTCCCTTCATTGTTCCACTAGCATACCGAGCGAGGGAATAACGACTATCTACATTTTTTTCTGTATGGGGTCTGATTTCTTTTATCTTGTATTGGGATCCTTGCATGAGATGTACGTTGGTTGCAGTAAAATCGTTCTCCAGTCCGCCGCAAGTGCCAGCTCTCTAAACTTTCTCAACAATTAGTCTTCATGCGTGTGGTCATAGTGTCCGTAGTTGCTTTATAATTCTAAAGGGTGTTTTTGTCGTGTCTTGTAACTACAAAAATGTGTGATTTTTTTCACCAGACGCGTTTCACTTCATTGAGGTACAGCAGTAATCGAAAACCACCACCACTGATGATGCTTTACCTCAATAAAGCGAAACGCGTCTGGTGAGAAAAGTCACACAATTTTGTAGATGCAACGACAGAACAAATATGCCCTTAAGGTTTTCTCATCAATGTCTCGCGAAAAGGACATCTTCTTATTTTCAGGGATTCTCATTAATATTCACGGAGCATGTCCGTAATATTCGCATGTTGAACGGAGCTGAATTTTTTCTGTGTTTTCCTTTTATCTGACTGGGTGGAAATCGCAATTACTCATGCATTACTGCAGTATGGGTCGCAGAAGTGTCCTGTATACTCTCTCCTTTGTACCCGTAGATGAGCTTTCTTAGAATTATCCGAATAAAATCAAAGTCGACCATTTGCACTCCCTACAACCAGACTTTCGTCCCCGTTCCATGTCGCTTTGCTACTTTAAGCCTAGGTATTTAATCGATGTAACTGTATCAAGTAGCACACAGCTCCTTCCGTATTCTATCGATGCCACATTGTAATCTATAATTAAAGTGCAGATAGACTTACCATATCCCAAGTGAGAGATAATTCCCCACTTAGTAATTTTGTAGATCGATTAGTTTGACACCAAAGAGGTTTACACAAATCGTTACCATTTCCTAATGATTAAAGGTGACTATTAGTGTCAATTTTTAAATTGATAGCTTCAATACCGTATCTAACAGCACTACACTATTCACATTACTGAATCCATAATCCAGCATACATTCAGCAAAGCCGGCAGGTATGGCCGAGTGGTTCTAGGCGCTACAGTCTGGGACCGCGCGACCGCTACGGTCGCAGGTTCGAATCCTGCCTCGGGCATGGATGTGTGCGATGTCATTAGGTTAGTTAGGTTTAAGTAGTTCTAAGTTCTAGGGGACTGATGACCTCAGATGTTGAGTCCCATAGTGCTCAGAGCAATTTGAATCATTTTTTATTCAGCAAAATGATCTACAATTTAGGAAATTACCGTACAAAATATTCAGAAGGGACATTTCTATTCAAACACTCATAATGTTTTGTTATCTTTGAAAATTAAAAATCAGAAACGTAAAGCTATCAGCAACTGCATTACTTCCTGAGGACATAAAAATAAACACGGTAGAGTGCCATTTTCGTAATTCGCAAGAATCGTCAATGATTGCAGACTGATTTAGGAAATTTATTTGCTTCAAGCCTATTAATAAAGTGTCACTGGCAATCACTCTTTGAAAGCAGAGTTGCAGGCAAGAGCCCTGAGATCGTCCAATAGAGATTTTCTGAAACAATTTCGCAAACTTTAGGTGCGTACTCCTCACACTATGCAAGATAAGAAAAAGACTCGCTTAAAGTACGTCGAAATTTCCTCCATTTTACAGTAAATAAAAAATGCCGTGTGACTAGGGCCTCCCATTGGGTAGACCGTTCGCCGGGTGCAAGTCTTTCGATTTGACGCCACTTCGGCGACTTGCGCGTCGATGGGAATAAAATGATGATGATTAGCACAACGCAACACCCAGTCCGTGAGCGGAGAAAATCATCTACCCAGCCGGGAATCGAACCCGGGCCCTCAGGATTTACAATCTATCGCCCTGACAACTTTTTTTTTTCCTAATCTAATTTGGTTCGCTTTCGTTCGTTGCATCTGCTCAGGGGGAACGTCGTAAGACACCCATTTAAGTTCATCGATGATCGGTCAACTCAATTTTTTGTTACAGAGGGCAGCTAACTCTCTGATCGAACACAGTGAGCTACCGTGCCGGCTATCACTCAGCTACCGGGGGCGGACTCCATATTACAGTTATAAAGGAACTTTAGGTTCAGTGCGTTCAAGATAAAGGTCAATAACTGAAGTATGTGTTCGATAACTAAACTTAATTTTGTTATGATAGTGGTAAAAGGCAATCAGTTTAAGCACTCACTGTGTCGCCTATGTTGATGTCAGTCTGTTTCGAACGTTTCACGTTTATAGCAGCAGTGATGAGTTGCGTGATAAGTGTTCCGTTTGAAGAAATGCACGATTTTCGTTTTATGACCAGGTAAATATTATTTTTATGTGAGACCGATTGCGCGTTTCTAGACGGATGACAGCCGAGTCATTCGACTGTCGCTGCCGTTTATCGCCATGTTGCTGAGAATGGATCCGTAACTCCGCAAATGACGGACTAAGTTAGACCAAGATTTTCTCGTGCGAGTGACCACAAAGAAAGAGGCATTAAGTAGGTTGCACATCACAGCACCCTGTGATACCTCGCATCTTACCTCTCATCTTACCTGGCCATAAGTGTCCGTTCACCCACCAATGGACACTGATTAATATTGGTTGTGTCCAACCTTAGCCTTTACATCGCCTTGAACTCTACGGGGGGGGGGGGGGGGGGCATTTTCAATCACGTCTGCTGGGGAATTGGCAGCCCATTATGAAAATTCATGGTCGATTAAAATTGTATGCCGGACTGATACTCGAACTCGGGACCTTTGCCCGCGAAAGGCATCCGAGTCTCGGTTTGGCACACAGTTTTAATCTGCCAGGAAGTTTCGTATCAGGGAACACTCCGCTGCAGGGTAAAAATTTCATTCTGCAAACAGCTTCCAGGCTGCTTTACAATATTCTTTCTTGCAAGAGTGCTAGTCAGTCAGTTTGGCTTCAGCGACTGCCCGGAGAGGACGTTCCATACTTCCGCCTGCGGAGCGTGTGAGCTCGTGTTTGTTTACATCGCGACGTAGCCTGCGCGTGAGCTTCGCCCACTGTTATCATGGCAAGTTAGTTCAGAAAATCGACATCGCGTTTCAACTTTTGTCCGGAATACGCTGGACCGAAACCCTTAGATGTTAAACGTTTCCTCCGTGAGGAGGCGAAGAGCCCGCTATCGGAACTTCTGGGTATCCATCTCTCGATTCTCAATAGCACTGTTTACGTTAAAATGATCAATGGCGCCCCGTGTGAGCGTGTTTTAAACTTTACCAAACAAGGACTCCGTTTCAGTAACACGACGGTAACTTCGGTGTAGTCAAAGTCAAACATGCGGGACTAGGCATAGAACTATTCGCGAACTGCCATTCGAAATGCGATTCGAGGTACCTGCACGGGACGTCGTAGCAGCCTTTCAGCCGCTGGGCTCTGTACGAGATCATGAGGCACGCGGGGCCCACTTCCGCACTTATCTTGTTCTAATGGGGTGCGTCAAATCATAACCAACAACGAATGTCGGGCTGTAATCTTGTACGACGAACAGCCACGTATTTGTTCTGAGTGTGGAAAAGAGGGTCACAGCAGATCTGAATGTTTGCAGCGACGGATAACGCTAATACCGATCGGAGGAGCGGAATTTCTCTCGTCGACTTTATAATTCCGATAGCATATGCAACGGCGCTTAACGCCTTTCTGCCCGACCGTCGTGACTCTCTGCCGTCTTCGGACACGGAAGGACGACTGCATAAACAATGCACACCTAAAGGACGCAAAAGGAACATGACCCTTCTCGATGTCTAGTTGACACAGTACCTGTTAAGCAAACCAACGTTTCAGTGCCTGAGACCGTGAACGACGGCGTCGTCAGAGCGTCTGTGGAACGGCAGTCCTCAGTGGTTCTCGCGTCGTCGGAAAAGAATGTTCCTCTCTCTGAAGTTCCTACCGAAGAAGTAACGATACCAGCCGATCTGGCGGCGTCTACAGGCATTGAACATATGGATACAACTACGACGGGGTCACCAAAGGCGTGGAGCGAGTAATTTGAAGAAACAGCAGATACCGTACAGGAGTCTCCACTGATAGGGGAGGCGAGCTGCTGATGTCAGCTTCTGGGTCGTGCGTGGGGCGCTGGCAGGGGCTGCTGCCGGGTGCCTCCACATCTTCACAGCAAGGACACGCATCCCGCCCAACCTGGTGGTGCGCAGATCCAAGCATACCGTATCGCGACACTGGATGTCAACGGTGTCCGTGCACCCGTCAAGATCATGTCCTGAAAGAAATAATATGGGCTGATGCAGGAAGTGCATCTAGCAGTGCTACCACGGATAACAAGACGTGTGTCTCTCATGCCGATCACCTTGGCCGTGAAGTGGCAGTGTATATACGCAAAGGCTCCTTGATTGAAGACACCATTTATCTACCATCTGCCTGGGGCATGAAGTTCACGGTTCACTCCAAGAATGTCGTTAATGTCTAAGCTCCTTCTGGTACTGGGCGTCAGCGGGAGAGGCGCAGTTTTATTCTGAGGAAACTGTCTCTCTGTTCTTAGGTAGAGGACTGTAACTGCACACTCGGCTGAAGAGATTAATATCTGAGTTTTACAACGAGCCAGGAGCTGCGTCTCATTGTTCGCAATCTAGCCCCACGGGATACCTGGGAGCTACAGCATCCAAAAAAACCCTTCATTCACGTTTCACATACCCCATTCGGCAAGTCGGTTAGACTGCATTTATGTCTTCCGTGGGCTTGTGGATGCGATGTTCGATGTTGGAGGAGTCGGACATCATGGAAACTTGACATACAGCGTCCGTGGGATCCTGACTGTTGTTAACATATCACTGAGACGTGAACAAGGAGCGAACGGCGTCTCCAATCCTACGCATCGGTGGTGAACTTGTGGTTAGAATGTGCTAAACTGACGTGCCGTCCCACATTCCTCACTTACAACAAGGAGGCGGCCGCTTTCTACAGGCACAGTACAGACTTCTACTGCAGCGCCCTCCGCGACGTTGATGGCCGGCCACTGTCCCCGGAAAAGCGAGCTGAACGTAGCATGATTAAGGCGAAGCTACTAGCGATTACTGGCTGGAAACTACAGGGGGCTGTGCTGTGTGCCCACAGACCTGATTTGGTGAGGCGGAAGAATCGCTCTACGCATTTTGTGCACGATCATGGACTCCGTGGACAAGACTTTGTCACTGAAATCGTCGACGTACGTGCGCAGCCGGTCATCTGCCAGGCGGACATAATCGATAGCTTTGTCGAAAATTATCACTGGGTTTGCCTTACCGACGATGGGGCCGTCATGGACTGCGATTCCGTCACCGTGAAAGTTCCAAGCGCCCGCACAGCTGAGGAGAAGTTTACATTAATGGAACCTTTCGCCTCCGAGAAGGTCGCTACCGCTATCTTCAGGGATGCGCTGTGCAAGTCGCATGTGTTGTGCAAGACGCCAGGCATCGACGGACTAACTACTGAATTTAACAGTACGTTTTGTGGTCTCATCTGTACAGGGCGGATGGAGTTGTATAATCAACTGATCACGTATGCAGCTGCGATTCTCCAATCTTCTGTCATGGTCATCATTGCTCCCCTTCATAAACAGACAGAAGATTTTTACGCGGTTATCGGCGGTGCCCTACAAACCCCTCTTACCACGTGTTCTCTCCACCGAGCGAACGACGCCGGGTGGCACAGATAAGGCCCAGACGGCCGTCGGAGACTGTGGTGACGCGACTACGCCAGCAGGAACGTGCCGACTTCGTGTGGCAATCGCAGCCGCAGATTTTGACAGTACGTTTGACTGTGGGCCATTTATTTCTGTATTCCATCTTAGAGCGGATGGGCTTCCCTGCCCGGTCGTCAGCGTCCTTCGGTGGCTCCTAGGCAGCGCTTGTTCGTTGGTTGAGGTCAATGAGTGTGTGGCGGGTCCGATACCGATCCAATGGTCAATCGCCAAGGCTGCCCCCTTTCCATGTACCTGTGTGCCGTTGCCTTGGAGCCGCTCATACGCCTGCTGACTACGCGGCTGCCTGGAATCTGCTTACGCGGTTACACCTTCCGATGTCGCGCATGCGCAGATGGCCTTCTGCTTCTGATTCGTTCGTGGGAGGAGGTCGCCGGACCCTCGACACCATTTCGACTCATTGGAGGGCGGCTGGAAGTGTGATGAATGTACGCATATCTACGGCGCTGTGTATTGATCGTTGGTTACCCCCATAAGATCTGGCGCCCATGCTGTGTGTCCAACGTTTCCGCTATCTTGGAATCACGTTTACGTCATCAACGTGTCATACACCAGCTGTCAACTTTCTTCAGGTTCTGAGAATCCCACGGATAACGATCAGCCAAAAATCCCTACGCCACTTCGTGTTGGCTACCTGAACGCCAATGTGGCATCCAGAATGGATCAAGTTGTGCAGGCACTACCGATGCTGATTACGATAAGACGTAGTATTCAAGCGGCATTCAGATATTTTCTTATGGCTGGATAGATCTTCAAAAGACGCTGTGACACACTCACTCGACTCTCCCCCCCCCCCCGCCCAACCCCCTCCTCCCCCCCTCTCGCACACGTGCAGGAGGGTTAGTCTTACAAACGTACGCTATATTGCAGAGGCACTTTACATGGCCACGATGTATAAACAAAGGTAAGCTGACGAGGTCTCCGTTGCGCACCTTTTCCTTGCCATCTTTGTGCCAGTGTCCCTGTCCCCGCCTGTTCCGGTCGGTAGCAACATGCCCGCGTTTGTACGTATTGCGGCGTTCATTCTGGACCTCAGATATGCTCGCTACGAAACTCCCACTAAGACCCCGGCCGTGGGTGAAGGATTTCTACATCTTATCCTCCGTGGCGTCGCCTGTAACATCGTAGAACGCCAAGCTTCCGTTTTGTAGTGGACTGTGATTTGGTTGCACAATCATCACAGTTTCATTCCGACGCATCTCACTTCGACTTGGTATTATGCGACCTGTCGTAAGCAGCTAACCAATCAGTGCCTCCACACCACAGGACTGGCGGTCTCTCCCCTCTGAGCCGTCTGTCTTAGTAAGGACGATGACCACCACCGCTTCATCTGTGTAGCCGTTGCGGTTGTCTGGTTGTTGGGCGACAACTAGTGGTGTGTTTTCCGCGAGTCTGCCGCATGTTATTGACTCAGAATCCTTTCTTTACCCAGCGGTGGAATATTTTCCTACCACTGAGTCTCGGATGGTTCTCTGGATAAAGGGCTGGACCTTGGCATATCTACACTATGTGATCAAAAATATCCGGAAACCTGGCTGAAAATGACTTACAAGTTCATGGCGCCCTACATCGGTAATCCTGGAATTCTTTATAGTGCAGGCCTACCCTTAGCCTTGATGACAGCTTCCTCTCTCGCAGGCATACGTTCTGTCAGGTGCTGGAAGGTTTCTTGGGGAATGACAGCCCACTCTTCACGGAGTGCTGCATTGAGGAAAGGTATCGATGTCGGTCCCCGAGGCCAGGCACAAAGTCGGCGTTCCAAAACACGCCATAGGTATCGTACAGGATCCAGGTCTGGACTCTGTGCAGGCCAGTCCATCACAGGGACGTTATTGTCGTGTAACCACTCCGTCACAGACTGTGCAATATGAACAGGTGCTCCGTCGTGTTGAAAGATGCAGTCGCCATCCCCGAATTGCTCTTCAACAGTGGGAAGCAATGAGATGCTTAAAACATCAATCTACGCCTGTGCTGTAATAGTGTCCACTTCATGAAAACCACGACCACACCATAACACCACCGCCTCCGAGTTTTACTGTTGGCACTACACACGCTGGCATATGACGTGCACCGGGCATTCACCATACCCACACCCTGCCATCGGATCGCCACATTGTGTACCGTAAATCGTCACTTCATACAACGTTTTTCCAATGTTCAGTCTCCAATGTTTATGCTCCTTACACCAAGCGAGGCGTGATGTGTGGCTCATGAGCAGTCGCTCGACTATGAAATCCAAGTTTTCTCACCTAACTGTCGTAGTACTGGCAGTGGATCCTGATGCAGTTTGGAATTTCTGTGTGATGGTCTGGATAGATATCTGCCTGTTACACATTAAGACCCTCTTCAACTGTCGGCGGTCTTTGTCAGCCAACAGACGAGGTCGGCCTGCACACTTTTATGCTGTAGGTGTCCCTTCACGTTTCCACTTCACTATCACATCGGAAACAGTGGACCTATGGATGTTTAGGAGTGTGGAAATCTTGCGTACAGACGTATGACGCAAGTGACACCCAATCTCCTGACCATTTTCGAAGTCCGTGACTCTCGTGGAGCACCCTATTCTGCTCTCTCACGATGTCTAACGGCTACTGGCTTCACTGATATGGAATACCTGGCAATAGGTGGCAGCACAATGCATCTAATATGAAAAACGTATGTTTTGGCGGGTGTCCGCCTACTTTTGATTACATAGTGTACATGCAGACGCTCATCTTGTCTCTCGATTTTTGTAGTATTTGCAGACTACACATGGAGAGGTTGGGCGCTGTTCCCTTTATCACGCGTATTTTTCCAATTGTCTTAAAAGTGCTTTTACCACGCCCCCACGAAATCGGCATGTTCACAGCGTGGCAGGCACCCTCCTGATCTGGAAAGAAAAATGATACGCTTACCCCTTGGAATCGATCTGCATGCTATCCTTTATCACTTTCTGGATTTTCAGGTTCGCTGATAGGTGAACTAGTTTTTCCATTGTGTTTATCTGAAGAGAGAGAGAAAGAGAGAGAGAGAGAGAGAGAGAGATATGATCCTTGTGAGGTTGCAGCTCGGCAATGGGAGTGGAGGGGAAGGGGGGTGGTGCATCATAGCCAAGCCTTGGGATTCAACCCCTGCACACCTAGTCTCCTCCAGCCTGTAACTGACTGTAATGCTAGAAAAATTGTAATTAATTTAAGACTATCACTTGTATAACCTTATCATGAAAAAAATAAAAATAGGAAAGGGGTAGCGTCTTAAAAAAAATAAAAAAAGATTGGTAGAGCACTTGTCCGCGAAAGGCAAAGCTTCCGAGTTCGAGTCTCGGTCCGGTACACAGCTTTAGTCTGTTAGGAAGTTTCATGCCAGCACACACTCTTCTGTAGATTGAAAATTTCAGTTTCACAGCCCATTCTTTCTCAACAGCCTGTACCAGAGAAGGCATTTTTTAAAAAAATTCTTTATTGGGAAAATATCGCAGGTAGGAACTTCCACATTACAGTATCCTTCAACCTCTATGTCCTTGATTCGTCTTTTGATATGCTTCCTAGTTCCGTCCTGGGAATAGGTTGAGGTGTCGTGCATATTCAATCTTGGAACCACCCTCGCAACTTCGTGATCCGACGAAAACTTGGATTCACACAGGTTCATTTCTATCGGGCCAAAAAGATGAAAATCCGTGGGAGGCAGATCGGGCTGTACGGTAGCTAGTACAGCATCTCTGAACCTATGTTTTCAGTGAAAGAAATTATTTTGTCGGCTGTGTAAAGGCGGTCAAAATCACAGCTTTTGAAAACTTCTCTCTCCTCCTCATTTTGATTTTGGGTTTAAGATCTCAGTAACTTGCAGCGGCTGTCGCTATTCACCGTTTGACTTTAGGAAAGTAGTGAATAACCATTTGACCTTTTGTATCCCAGAAATTTATTTATTTATTTATTTACATCCACAGAAATTATCTGGAGGGTGGGGGGAGCAACAAGAGTCTACAGTTGCAATGAGTTGATTAGTTACAAGGCTTGTTAGGTCACAAGAACCAAATTTTGTAGGCTATACAAAACAAAATTACATCCCAGAGAACTGGCAGTTATCCAATCACTCTCGGCCGTGTATGAGAATGCTGTAATAAATGGAAACTCTGTATACCAGAATTGTGGGGGGGGGGGGGGGCAAGTGTTCCCTCTTGGCCCTCTTTGTGGGCACCTATCACCTATGTCATTAATTATTTTACTACAGGTCAAGGTGGATGTATCGAAACCGTATCTTCCACTCGCTCCGAGGTTCGCAGCGTTGGACTCACGTCACATCAACGATTACGATGCGACTTGAGTATCCTTCCACTTCAGACCGCCTCGCGTCTAGTTTCTCCATTTTCAAACATACTTTATTGCGCTCTAAGACAGTGGCTCTCAAACTTTCAGTGACTATTACCCCTCAGTCTAATCACATTTTAGCTAGATTCTCTCTCCTAGAATCCCCCTGCCCACACATGCTCGTCAACATTAGCGCCTATCTAAGCTTTGGAATGAAAAATAGTTTTCTTTTGCCATTTTTATTTGTAAAATGACGGAAGGTAATTGATATTTAGGTTTCTGGTGTTTTATTAAATCGAGAACGAACAAGACAATTGCTGCTTACTTCTAACAGCCGTTTTTATAGGATAGTGAAGCAATTCTCAGTGCATCGCGATTGCTACCTCAGAAGAGAGAGCCACATATACACGTTGAGGCAGACACTTGTTACAAAACACACTTCCCATGTATCTCTCCTCTCCCCAGAGACAGTTGCTCCACCCACACTCTCCACTCAAAGTTAAAACGTGTGCATAATAATAATAATAATAAGAAGAAGAAGAAGAAGAAGAAGAAGAACAACAACAACAACAACAACAATGGTACTAATGGGTCTAGTATGAGTTTTGTCAACCCTCATCTGGCGCGTCCCCAGGTGGCACATAACGGAATACTCGACAGGTATGGAGGGTAGGAGGGAAATAAGATACTACCCGCGGGCCAAAACGACAACCAAAATCCACGCTACGTCTGTATTGGAGCAAGAGACAGTATGGTCAACCTCTGGTCATTAGGAGGTGCGCCTCTAAACATGCTTCACAAAGTCACAATCCCTGGTTCTACAAAATTAGCAAAATCTAGGACACTAATGACAAGCAAACATGACTCGTAAGCCGGCCGAAGTGGCCGAGCGGTTAAAGGCGCTACAGTCTGGAACCGCACGACCGCTACGGTCGCAGGTTCGAATCCTGACTCGGGCATGGATGTGTGTGATGTCCTTAGGTTAGTTAGGTTTAAGTAGTTCTAAGTTCTAGGGGACATATGACCACAGCAGTTGAGTCCCATAGTGCACAGAGCCATTTGAACCATTTGAACCATGACTCGTACAAGTAAACGCTTGAATTACTCCAGGTGGACGATCCACCCACTCCAAAGAGACAACCAAGCATTCGGATTTTGGGAAGCTTGGACTTACACGAGAGACCAAATCGGAGTGCTCTGGTGAACTTCCATGTGAAGCACACACTTACACTGGCACTTTCAACATTCATTCATTCGAGCAGAAAAACTAAAAAATATCACAACAGAACTCACGAAACAGAAAATCCAAATTCTCGACCTGAAACAAGCCCGCTTCACAGATTCAGAAACGACAGACTACAATAATTACAGAATGTTCAAAACTGGAAGATACAAGAAAACTGACAAAGGAGCAGCACTATTTAGCATGGTCTTCATTGTAGACAAAAAAGTTTTGGATCCAGTAAAAGGTGTGAAACCCATTAACAACCGACTTATGACCTCAAAGAATCAAACACACAACAAAAACTACACCTTCATTAACGTGCATGCACCAACAAATGGTGACATTAGAAAAGAGCCCGCAAAAAAGAAATATCCAGGGAATAACTTGAGATGGTCAAAATTCCAAAAGATCAGGTGAAAATTGTATTCAGTGATTTCAGTGGGCAAATCGGCAGGAAACGTAAATACAAGGGAATTGTGGGAGAATATCCTGCACACAAATTCACCAAGAAGAATGACACACGTCTCGTTGAATTATGCCAACAATACGGTCTGAAATTATGTCAATTTAACACAAACTCAATAAAAGAAATTAAATAAATAATCCGAAATATTTGGCAAACCGAAAAAATTTTGGTTGTCTGGAAGACTGCTCTAATTCACCCACTACATAAAACAGGCAACAAATCAGATGTAAACAACGGTAGAGGGATCTCCCTGTTGCCGGTCACCCATAAAATATTATCAACTTGTCTCTTGACTAGAGCACGAAGCAATTAGAACCCAAATTAGTAGAATATCAAACTGGATCCAGGAAAAAAGATCATGACTACAACAAGTTTTTAACCTCAAAATCATATTCAAAACGTGAGCTCTCAGACAAAAGCTTTGTATGCACGTGTGTAGATTTCAAAAAGGCGTACGACTCTATAATCATGCCCTCACTATTCCAGATATTAGAAGAGGAGGGACTAGATCCCAAAACACGAGAATTCATAAAACAAGTACTAAATGGCACAAATCTAAAGTAAAATTTATGGGGGAAATCTCAGAAAGAAGATGGGCTCTTTTCTGTTCTACCGAACGTCGTCCTAGACAAGGTTGTGGAAGAATGAGAGGAAGAACTCAAGAAACGTGAGTTTTGGAAGCCATTCCCAATGAGGTTTCCCAAAAACATCCTCTGCATCCCGTACCTAACATTTGCGGACACCCTGGCGATACTTGCAGGGGACGAAGAGACTGCCGTCAGACAGCACGAGATTGTTAAAGAATGTGTAGGAAAAATAGGGGTTCAAGTGTCATTCGAGAAAACTGAATTATTATGCTCAACGACAGAAATAGTTGGCCTGAAAACATAATACGGTAAAATCAACACGGTCCTGCGCATTAAATAAATCGGAGAATTCATCGAACCTAAAGGTCTTTAAAAAATCTCACAGCAAAATTGTCTCCCGGGTTCGATTCCCGGCGAGGTCAGGGATTTTCTCTGCCTCGTGATGACTGGGTGTTGTGTATTGTCCTTAGGTTAGTTAGGTTCAAGTAGTTCTAAGTTCTAGGGGACTGATGACCATACATGTTAAGTCCCATAGTGCTCAAAGCCATTTGAACCAAAATCGTCTCCAAAAAGTAAACAAAGAATTAGCGTTAATCCAAAACCTCTACAACGAGAAGCCCATGTCAAGACACACAAAAATTCAACTCTACAACACAGTCGTAAAACCAACAGTCCTGTACACAAGCGAAACACTGACTCTTAGCCGGAAGAGACAAAGATCATTAATAAAATTCTGGGAATATGTCATACCCAAGACGGTTACAGCCTGCAATCTATCATGAAAAAAGGAAAGTTTTCCAACACCCAAACTGACATTAAGAGAAGGCAAATGAAATTCTTTGGTCATCCCAACAGACTGCAAGAAAAGCAGTGACAAAAGGGATAGCAGGCTATGTAACATTACTTAAGAACTCAACACACTGGCTGAACGAAATTCAAAAGAACCTCAAAAACGCGAACATGAGACTAACTGATATTTTAGACAGAAAACCCTCCAGACATGAAGCAAGCAAGTGGAAAGCTGCATCAGAAGAACTAAAACTAAACGAGTACAGACCAAACTGATCAGAAGAACGTAAACAATCTTTCTCGGAAAGAATGAAAGCCTGTTGGAAAAACAAAAACATTTATTGGGAGAATTCGATAATAATAATAATAATAATAATAATAATAAATAATGTTCCTTACGACAGTGCAGTAACAATTACATAATTGCTCTTGTCTTGTGCTGTCAATTAGTTCGTGAATCTGTTGCGAAGTGCATAATGAAGTAATTTCCGGTCCATTGCGGGGACTACCAACAGTTCAGAGAAGGCATTTTTAGAGATATTTAAACATATGTGACATATACAGGGTGGTCCATTGATAGTGACCGTGCCAAATATCTCACGAAATAAGCAGCAAACGAAAGAACTACAAATAACGAAACTCGTCTAGCTTTAAGGGGGAAACCAGATGGCACTATGGTTGGCCCGGTAGATGGCGCTGCCATAGGTCAAATGGATATCAACTGCGTTTTTTTTTTAAACCATAGCGCCCTTCAAGCTAGACAAGTTTAGTTCTTTGTAGTCTTATCGTTTGACGCTTATTTCGTGAGATATTTGACCCGGTCACGATCAATGCACCACCCTGTATATTGCAGTACAAAGTACTAAAGGATGTGTGTATTGTATGGACTAGATGCACTCTTTCTTCAGGCCACAAGTGGCCCATCGGGACCATCCGACGGCCGTGTTATCCTCAGCTGAGGATGCGGATAGACAGGGCGTGTGGTCAGCACACCGCTCTCCCGATCATTATTATGGTTTTCTTTGACCGGAGCCGCTACTATTCGGTCGAGTAGCTCCTTAATTGACTGAATGCACCCCGAAAAATGGCAACGGCGTATTGCGGCCCGGATGGTCACCCATCCAAGAGCCGAACATGCCCGAGAGCGCTTAACTGCTGTGATCGGACGGGAACCAGCGTATCGACTGCGGCCAGGTCGTTGCCTTATGGAATATATGAGGAACATAATATTCACACATCCGTTTTACAAGCTGCAACCCCAACCACACTGTATCACTAAAGAAACGTGGGTTTTGAAAGCCAGTCCTAATGGGGTTTTTGAAAAAAAAATGTAATTTTTGGTAATTTACGTAACCAGCATTACTTTCTTATGAAACAGCGATAATAGCACAGATATTTAATAATAATCAAGATTCTTGAGCGGAACATAATTGAAGCAACAGCTCTAAGACAAGAAAAACGACGCACCGTGAAGGAATTATCCGAGCGGGGCGGAAATCGGTAAATGTCATGCAAATCGCAGACAAACTAATGATTACAGGTTCAGAAACATTGGATCATTTACTCAAGAGAAAGAGTTTCGCAAACTGAGCAACTCAATAGCTCGTCGGTACACCTCTCGCCTTTATGCAAGCAGTTGCTCGGCTTCGCATTGATTGACAGAGTTGTTGGACGTCCTGCTGAGAGATATTACGCCAAATTATATCCAACCGGCGCGATAAATCGTCAAAGTCCCGAGATGGTTGTAGGGCCCTGCCCAGAATGCTCCAAATTCCATTGGGGAGATACCCGCCCACCTTGCTGGCCTCTCGCCATGTACAGGTGGGCGTTATCTTGATGAAATCTAAGCCCAGGATGGCATACCATAAAAGGCAATAAAAAGGGTCGTAGAATACCGTCGACGTACACTGTGCTGCAAGGGTGCCGTGGATGAAACCAAAAGGATCCGGCTGTCAAAAGAAATGTCACCCCAGAGCAACACTCCCGATTGTCAGACCATTTGAGGGGCCACAGTCAAGTCGTTATCCCAGCGCTGTTGAGGGCATCACCAGACATTTCTTCGCTGGTCGTCAGTGTTCAGTTCGAAGCGGGACTCATCACTGAAGGGAATTCTAATCCAGTCAGTGAGATTCTAGCTAGGAGACATGTCTGGGGCGCAACAAACAGCAGTGGGAAATCAACCTGACCGTTGACCGCCATACCGCCCGACAACCTGGAGTGATGGACTTGGATGCCATTTTTTTCATAGCAGGACCCCTTTAGTCGTCACCGTGGGCAACCTTACAGCACAACGTACGTCGACGATATTCCCTCAAGAGGCCATCCAACTACCGCTATCAAACAATGCCAAGCCGAGTAACTGCTTGCATAACGGTAAGAATTGGACCAACGTCTTATTGACTTACTCAATTTATGAAGCTCATTCTCTTGAATAAATCATCTAATATTTCCGAAATTGTAATCATTTGTTTGTCTGTACATGTAAATGACATCTACCGATTTCCGTCCCATTCGAATAATTCTTTCTTTTGTCTTAGAGCGTACTTCTCAGTCAATTGAAACGACGTCCAAAGAGCAAAATCTTTGCGACAGTTTCGAATTAATGGATATCGCAAATACCTAATCACGGCTAACGTTCAACCCAAGAGTTACATTATCGATTCTGAAACAAAACTGAACGCTTATCATTCGGTCCGCTGTCTCTCTGTTCCCGTCCGTTTTCGAAGTGAAAGGCCTACCCGAACGTTATTTGACCCAATCCAGATACACGTTCACGTTCAACTGTAAAGCGATTTATCCACTGACAAATTCTACGCTCACTAAAACGACTATCACCATATTGAAGCTTTAAGCCCTTCAGAATACATAAACCCCATCACCCCTCTCATTAGTCATTTGGTGCGTACAGACAATGGCGAAGTCGGAATAGAATGCTCTAAAATAAATTCAAAGAGAGCTGTTCATTGAACTAACACAGATAATGCACAAGAAATGCGAGGTTAAGGCACGTTATTGTCGAGTCAGTGGTGCGAACTAATGTAGCAAAAATTTTGTCTTGATTGTGGAATTTCTGTTCCACGTATTACTTTTGGATTAAAGCTCGCAAAAATTAAATTGTTCGTTAACAACGTCTGGGTATCACCTCCCGAACTGGCTAAAGGATTTACCTATAGTTTCGCCGCAGGATTAAATATTTTGTTTGCGTCCAACATTGAATACTTCATCAAAACGTCATGTTCAGCAATGGAACTCATACGCCAAAATTAAAGTTTTCTCCCTACTGGGGGTGATTTGTCAGTTAACCGTCCAAGAAACAGAATGCACTGCTAAGGACAATGTTAACATTATCGACTTAGGATACACCTGCTGGAAACAGAAAGCGTTACACCAAAAAGCACCAATGTGATATTTACCAATTTTAGTGGCAGTGTTTAGCACATAGTAGGTATTAAATGACTGAACTTTTGTTCCATTCGGAAATTATGTTCGTCGTCAACATCAGTATGAGTGTGAGTCCCATGGCACGAACAGTGTCTCGTATTCGTTGTGATCTGAAAGCTAACAACCTCCGAATTTCGTCTGCAGAAATTTCATGCCATATTTGAAAAATATTCTGTGTCATTTCTTGAATATTGCTAGTTGGTGGTTGGTAGGAAAGTACACGTCATCTCATCGCACATCTGACATTCTCTAAGGGGGAATACGTAAGGGAACCGAAGAGGCCATCAAATGTACCTACATTCCTCACGTCGTGTTTGTCGTGAACTGCAGTGTGGTGCCTTACATTATCCACTTGGAATCTGCCATTTGGTAGCCTGGTCACGATGGATGTAACAAAAGCGTTTACCACGCTGACGAACATTCAACTACCTTCATCAATTAGCAGATCAGCTCTGCGGTCATATACAGATGCTCCACTCAACAATAATTCAACAATTGCTGTTTCCTATGATCTTTCACCACGTCGTCTGCTGACACTTTGGCAAGGATTTGACCGCCACGAACAGAAGCCAGCTTCATCGCTGAACACCACATAATGCCACTCAGTGTTCCAGTTGTCCCTGATTCTACACTATGTAAGTCTCTGTGATATGGTGTCAGTGGCAAACGCCGCATGAAATCTCAAACCAGTTTGCAGTAACATGTCATTGACGGTTCTCTGTGACACTCTGTCTGTAACCTCTGCCTAGATTTCATCTATTGTCATCCATGTCTTCTGCTTTTCTTGACACACCGTTGTTCCGAATCCATCTAGCCATGCAACATGCAGCACAGTCAGCAATCGTGATAATCTACTATATAAGTAACTATCAGCCTCATTACCGCAATGAAGGTTGATACTTTCTTATATCACTCGTTTTGCTGTAGCTGCACTGTCTGTAAAGTACAAGATGTATCTACACGATTTCAAAAGTATCCGGACACCGACAAAAAGATCCGTTTTTCATATTAGGTGTATTGCGTTGCCACCTACTGCCAGGTACTCCATATCAGCAACCTCAGTGGTCATTAGGCATCGTGAGAGAGCAGAATGGCGAGCTCCGCGGAACTCACGGACTTCGAACGTGGTCAGGTGATTGGGTGTCACTTGTGTCATACCTCTGTACGCGAGATTTTTTTCATACTCCTAAACATCCCAAGATCCACTGTTTCCGATGTGATAGTGACGTGGAAACGTGAAGTGACATCATAAAAGTGTACAGGCCAACCTCGTCTGTTGGCTGACAGAGACCGCCGACAGTTGAAGAGGGTCGTAATGTGTAGTAGGCGGACATCTATCCAGACACAGGAATTCCAAACGGCATCAGGATCCACTGCAAGTACTATGACAGGCGGGAGGTAAGAAAACTTGGATTTCATGGTCGAGCGGCTGCTCATGAGCCACACATCACGCCAGTAAATGTCAAACGACTCCTCGCCTGGTGTAAGGAGCGTAAACATTCGACGATTGAACAGAAGAAAAACGTTGTGTGGAGTGACGAATCACGGTACACACTGTTGTATTAAGCACCTTCCTGCTTCTACTGTTGAAGAGCAATTTGGGGATAGCGATTGCATCTTTCAACACGATCGATCATAATGCACGGCCTGTGGCGAAGTGGTTACACGACGACAACATCCCTGTCATGGACTGACCTGCACAGAGTCCTGAGCTGAATCCTATTGAACACCTTTGGGATGTTTTGGGACGCCGATTTCGTGCCAGCCCTCACCAACCGACATGGATACCTCTCCCCAGTGTAGCGCTCCCTGAAGAATGGATTGCCATTGCCCAAGAAACCATCCAGCACCTGGTTGAACGTATGACTATGAGAGTGGGAACTGTCATCAAGGCTAAGGTTGGGTCAACACTATACTGAATTCCAATATTACCGATGGAGGGCGCCACGAACTTGTAAGTCATTTTCAGCCAGGTGTCCAGATACTTTTGATCACTTAGTGTAGGTCACTCATTCACATGACCCGATCTAATCAACAAACTTCGGAACACAGTATTAAGTTCCAAGTTCACGTCCTCAGGGCATAATGTAATCCGATGTCCACCCAAAAAGTTCCAGTAACGTTAAACGCACGCAGTACCTATCAGGTATTCACGGCATTCACATATGTAGGACTGCTTTCTTCTGCACTGAAAACAGGTTCGCTTAAGGATAGAATTTTAATCAACTTATACTACAGGGCCTATGCGGATTCAAAGGTTAGTTGTTGCGATGGAGGGCGCTCACAGTTGCAACTGTGCCCCTCAAAATCTTGAAATATAACTTACCCTCTCTTAATCTAACAAGGGATTGTCTATCATAAAATACTTCTAATATTTTATTTTAACTGTTGAAATTTGTTTACCTCGGTGAATTGTACACTCCTTTAGGATAGCGTCAAAAAATTGTAATTTCTGAAAAAATTAGCCTTTTGAAAATGATACGTCCGAAAACTGGGGAAGTATCTGCGTCTTATGGCTAATTTAACAACTATTGCAGCAACGAACTCTCAAAACTTGTTGTAGTGGTCTTTAATTCGAAGGTTGGTTTCATGCTGCTCTCCACCGTACTTCATACCCGAATAACTGCTGCAGCCTACATTCTTATTAATCTGCTAACTGTATTCATCTTTTGGGCCCTCTCTACGATTTTTACCTGCCAGATTCACCTCCAGTGCTAAACTGGTGATCCCTTGATATCTCAGAATGTGTCCTACCATATGATCCCTTCTTCTAGTCAGGTTGTGTCACAAATTTATTTTCTCGCCAATTCTGTTCAGTGCCTCTTCATTAGCTACGTGATCTGGCCATCTAATTTTCTCTTTTCTGTTGTAGCAACACATTTCAAAGCTTCTATTCTCTTCTGGTCTAAACTGTTTGTCTTCTATATTTCACTTCCATACAAGGCTACACTCCAAACAAAGACTTCCAGAATGGATTTCCTAACACTTAAATCTACAATAGCTGTTAACGAATTTCTCTTCTTCAGAAACGGCTTCCTTGCCATTGCCAGTCTTCATATTATATGCTCTCTACTTCTGCCATTATCAGTTATTTTGTTGCCCGAGTGGCAAAGCTTAACTACTACCTTAGATGTATCGTTTTCTAATCTAATTCCCTCAGCACCACCTGGTTTAATTTGACTGCACTCCATTTTTCTTGTTTTGATTTTGTTGATGTTCATCTTATCCGCCTGCCAATAACCATCCATTTCGTTTAGCTTCTCTTCTGTCTCTGACAGAATTACAATGTCGTCGGGGAACCTCAAAGTTTTTATTTCTGCTCCCTGGGCTTTGATTATCTCTGGAATTATTTCTTTGGCTTCCTCCACTGCCTGCTCAATGTACAGACCTCCTTCTCAAACACTGCCTTCCGTTCATGCCCCTCAACTCCTAACAACCGTCTGGTTTCTGGACCAGTTGTAAATAGCGTTTCAGCCCCAGTATTTTATATCTATTATCTTCTGAAGTTCAAAGAGAATATTCCAGTCTATACCGTCAAAAGCTTTCTCTTCATCTACAAGTACTATAAAAGTAGGTTTGCATTTCATGAACCTGCTAGTTTATACAACATAAATTCAAAGTGTACACTCACGGTTATCAGTTTTTCACTAAATACATTGCGTGCAGACAATGGTCTGCAAATTATGGTTATACGAGTGTGTAAATGAGGAAGAAGCTGTTATTTTTAAGTAGTTTGTGCCAGGGTCCTGTAAGACATCTTTCCTGCCACTTTTCTTAGTAGCGTGTTTTTCCTTTTTTGTCTTGCCTTCTTCAACTTTGCCGATTCTACCTGTGGAGTCACGCTCATCTCAAGTGTATTGTTGGCGGCCCTTATCGTCAGCCTGTGAACGTTCGCCCTTACCTGTCTGGAATATTACCAGTCTGGTTGTAAGCCCAACACGAGAGTAGGCACATCACACAAGCAACTGAAAAATACATTGTGTTAAACGTAGCTTAGACAAAAAGAAAGAGAGAAAGAAGCAGAATGAAACCTAAGGAGTTGACAGGGTATATGATATATTAATTATTACAAAATCGAGACAAAATTACAAAGAACGTGACAGTATGAGCCCATTTAGCAGTATGACGTTGCATCCCCTCCGTTACACGTGGTTGGCAAACGAGTCAATGTCGTTGTATCCTCTCCTCAAGCGAAGTGGCCCACAGATGTTGGAAGTGATTGTTGCTGTCCTGGATATTGACACTGGGGCGGAGATGATTTGTGGAGTGGTCTCACACACGTCCTGTCGGGGACAGATCAGGGGATACTGCTATCTAATGGATCACTTCAGCATCACGCAGACAGTTAATAGAGACGCGTGCTATGTGTGGATGAGCAATTTCCTGTTGGAAAACGGTGCCCCTGTAGAGTCGCATGATAGGTAAAATATGAGGCGTAGTATAACGTCAAAGTCTCCTCAGTCACTACTAGCTGTGACCTGAAGCCATACCGACTGCTCTCCACACCACGACACCAGGAATAACTCCGACGTGCCTCTCCAAAACACTGGAAGAGCTGGACCTCGGGCCAGATCTCCTCCATTTTTGCCGACGATGATCATTTTGGAAAGGTCAAGAACCGCAGTGCCTCGCCAAAACATTGGAAGAATGGGACCTCTGCCCCGGTCTCATTCATATTCGCTGCCGATGGCCATCTGGGAAAGGTAAAGGACTACAGTGCCTCTGCAAAACACTGGACCTCTTCCTGGTGTCATCCATATTCACCAGTGATGATCATCTGCGGAAAGTGAAGAACTGCACTGCCTCTCCAAAATATTGGAAGAGTGGGATCACTTCCCAGGTCTCCTCCACATTGGCCGACAATGACCATCCGCGTAAAGTGAAGAACCCCGTTTCATTGCTGAAAACAATGCGAATTTAAAGGCTTATATTAATCTGACATTTTTGTGGGGAAGAAGCGTCATGGTTCCTATGACACTTCACCCCACCCCATGCCCCTCTCCTTAAATTTGCGCCTGTTACAAGGCTGGATGTACTGGAGTATCTGTTTGGTAACGTTCAGTCACAGGTTCATGGCTTAACACTTCCGTCGGTGTCATTTTCTGGTGACTATTGGTGAAGGTCGTTTGAAATCAGTGGTTTGTAACCTCGCTATCGTCTTACACAAGCCGCCTTGACGTTGTGGTTAATGGTTTGGTGCTGAGGGCATCAGGCCGCCGTGATAACAGCCAGGTAACGCAGTCAATCAGGAAACAAGGAACGAGTGGTGCGTGGCTGCAGGCGACGAGGCACGCGCAGAGTGGCGGCGGCTCCTTTGAAACGGGTGCGGCGCGCGCCGGCGTCCAGAACCCGTTCCCGCCGCCGCCACCTCCGCCGCCGTCGCCGTCTCCGTCTGGGAGCCGCGCTCCACAAAAAACGGCCCGGAAGAGCGCGCGGCGGCCGCTCGCGACATGAGGCGGCGCATAAAAACCAGCCCTGCCCACAACTGACCTCCCTTGGCGCATGCGTCGTCCCACAAATAAATCACGTTGCGCAGTTCGCCCCAGCCGCAGCTCAATGGCCAATGCGAATGTGACTCCCAACCTCATCAACGGCACCGCTTAAGAAAACGTACGACGCGCTACGGCATATTATATGGAGGAATGCGTAATTTTATGTCATGCTACTTGTGGTTTCAACGTTTCCATAATTTTGCGTAACTTTATGACATGTGGTAGTACAGTAGAGCACTTATAGTTCTTCTGTGTAAATAACTACATGTCTCAGAGCTCTTTACCGGACTGCAGAGTTTTATAGCGGTTTTCTTGTGGTTTGTGAAACTTTAATAACGTACATACTGTACCTGACTTGTAGAAAGACACAGACCTATGCCTGGGTTCTGCGGAAGGCAGGGCATCACATTTCATACTTACCTCTCCCCTACCTTCCCAACTCCACCTCCCCTGCCCCCAAAGATAATTTGCTGTCACTCCTGCTTTTAACACACCACAGTTGCCCAACATTTATAATAACTTCAATAACTGTGTAATCTGAAGATGGAGGGGGGAGAAAGGAAACGAAAGAGAAGAAACAAATGTCAGTAGCTGCGTCGGGACTTTACGTGGAATCAGCAATGGTGAATGGAATTATGTAACCGACCGGGACTCGAACTCAGGATATCCTGCTTACCAGGCAGTTGGGTTAACCACTGCGTCACCCACACACATTCATTGGAAATGCACGGACTGATTCACATTCCCGTCTAGCGACATCTACCCATGGTCTCCGTTCCTGTCTTCCATGCTCACTAATTTTAGATTCCTGCTGGAGGTCGAATGTCACTGAAAGTTGTGGATTCGTTACCCACTGAAGCGAATGAGTTATATGGTGTGTTATAAGATGTGTCTTCTTACGGACGTGTCCGGAAGAACAAACACCTCGCAATCATATAACTTGAATAGGATGTATAAAATGTTTCAAAGTAGCAGTAATAACTTCCTTATATTAATTCTTCTCTCCAGTGCTTTAGAATAACTTATAAGAATAATAATGTATGCGACATCAGCTCAACCGTAAAAAGTTTATCACCCCAGTGTGCACGCACAGATGAATCGTTGAGACTTTACAGATGGCACAGCGATCGGGTCACATGCTCAACCGCTCGCGTACTGCCTCTACGTGAGCATAAGGCAGCAGCGATATGTGAGACACTTGTATTTCAAGCGGACATTGTAAGTGAACATGGGTAAATGAAAGGACGTGACAGAATGGGAAAAATGGGCAATCGTGTCTGGCCGTGCCCATGGCCGTATACGGTGTGTGAAGTTGTGGGATTTGTTGATGTTTCGCAGCAGACTGCCCAACGTGTCTACCAGTACGTGGTCACGAAAGACGACGTCAGACCTTGACTACCAAGCACGCCTCGCGTACCCTCAAAATTACGTATGTCACTCGCACACATTCCAGTGATTCCCGAGCCGGCCGAAGTGGCCGAGCGGTTCTAGGCGCGACCGCTAAGGTCGCAGGTTCGAATCCTACCTCGGGCATGGATGTGTGTGATGTTCTTAGGTTAGGTTGGTTGGTTGGTTTTTTGGGGAAGGAGACCAGACAGCGTGGCTATCGGTCTCATCGGATTAGGGAAGGATTGGGAAGGAAGTCGGCCGTGCCCTTTCAGAGGAACCATCCCGGCATTTGCCTGAAGTGATTTAGGGAAATCACGGAAAACCTAAATCAGGATGGCCGGACGCGGGATTGAACCGTCGTCCTCCGGAATGCGAGTCCAGTGTCTAACCACTGCACCACCCCGCTCGGTGTTCTTAGGTTAGTTAGGTTTAAGTAGTTCTAAGTTCTACGGGACTGATGACCTCAGAAGTTAAGTCCCATAGTGCTCAGAGCCATTTGAACCACTTTTGTGATTCGCGCACGGCGGAAAAGTCGTTATTCTCTACGTTTTCCCTTGCTGTGGCATCAAATACACATTGAAAGTGCTTGTATAGGTCGTTGTCTGTCTATTCTAATGCAATGTCCTCTCTCTGTGCGTTATAGCTTCTTCATTAATAGATAATCACAGAAACTGACTTGCTTAGGCTTAGAGTTAGTTCCTCCAACGCCAGGTAGCATACCGAGCACACGTTTCTTCCAGCGAATTCGTGGAGTTGCCATGTTTTCAGATTCCTCCCAGTTCATGCCTCGTCGCCTGCAGCCGCGCACCACTCGCTCCTTGTTTCCAAGTGGTACGTGGTCTTCCACTACTTCTGTGTGCACCCGCTGGCCTCCACAACAGTGATGATTTTGGAGGCCTTCCATCTTTCATGCAAGGTCAATGGATTTATGAGGTTATGAGGTTGTCTCCATACCCGAACACGTCTATCCGTTCGATGCAATCTGAAACGAGACTCGTCAGACCGGACAACATGTTTCCAGTCATCAGAAGTCCAGCGTCGGTGTTGATGGGCCAGGTGAATTGTAAATCTTCGGGTCGTGCAGTCATCACCATTGGGCCTTCTGCTCCGAAAGCCCATATCGTTGATGTTTCGTTGAATGGTTCGTTCGCTGTCACTTGTTGATGGCCCAGCACTGAAATCTCCAGCAATTTGCAGAAGGCTTGCACGTCTGTCACGTTGAACGATTCTCTTCAGTCGTCGTTGGTCCCGTTCTTGCAGGATCTTTTTCCGGCCGAAGCGATGTCGAAGATTTGATGTTTTACCGGATTTCTGACGTTCAGGGTACAGTTGTAAAATGGTCGTGCTAGAAAATTCCCACTTCATCGCTACCTCGGAGATGCTGTGTCCCATCGCTCGTGCGCCGACTGTAATACCACGCTCAAACTCACTTAAATCTTTACAACCTGCCACTGTAGCAGCAGTAACCGATCTAACAACTGCGCCACACACGTGTCTTATACAGGGTGTTACAAAAAGGTACGGCCAAACTTTCAGGAAACATTCCTCACACACAAATAAAGAAAAGATGTTATGTGGACGTGTCCGGAAACGCTTAATTTCCATGTTAGAGCTCATTTTAGTTTTGTCAGTATGTACTGTACTTCCTCGATTCACCGCCAGTTGGCCCAATTGAAAGAAGGTAATGTTGACTTCGGTGCTTGTGCTGACATGCGACTCATTGCTCTACAGTACTAGATCAGTACGTAGCATCAACAGGTTAGTGTTCATCACGAACGTGGTTTTGCAGTCAGTGCAATGTTTACAAATGCGGAGTTGGCAGATGCCCATTTGATGTATAGATTAGCACGGGGCAATAGCCGTGGCGCGGTACGTTTGTATCGAGACAGATTTCCAGAACGAAAGTGTCCCGACAGGCAGACCTTAGAAGCAATTGATCGGCGTCTTAGGGAGCACGGAACATTCCAGCCTATGACTCGCGACTGGGGAAGACCTAGAACGACGAGGACACCTGCAAATGACGAGGCAATTCTTCGTGCAGTTGACGATAACCCTAATGTCAGCGTCAGAAAAGTTGCTGCTGTACAAGGTAACGTTGACCACGTCACTGTATGGAGAGTGCTACGGGAGAACCAGTTGTTTCCGTACCATGTACAGAGTGTGCAGGCACTATCAGCAGCTGATTGGCCTCCATGGGTACACTTCTGCGAATGGTTCATCCAACAATGTGTCAACACTCATTTCAGTGCAAATGTTTTCTTTACGGATGAGGCTTCATTCCAACGTGATCAAATTGTAAATTTTCACAATCAACATGTGTGGGCTGACGAGAATCCGCACGCAGTTGTGCAATCACGTCATCAACACAGATTTTCTGTGAACGTTTGGGTAGGCATTGCTGGTGATGTCTTGACTGGTTCTTCCACCTACGCTCAATGGAGCACGTTATCATGATTTCATGCGGGACACTCTACCTGTGCTGCTAGAACATGTGCCTTTATAAGTACGACACAACATGTGGTTCATGCTCGATGGAGCTCCTGCAAATTTCAGTCGAAGTGTTCGTACGCTTCTCAACAACAGATTCGGTGACCGATGGATTGGTAGAAGCGGACCAATTCCATGGCCTCCACGCTCTCCTGACCTCAACCCTCTTGACTTTAATTTATGGGGGCATTTGAAAGCTCTTGTCTACGCAGCCCTGGTACCAAATGTAGAGACTCTTCGTGCTTGTATTGTGGACGGCTGTGATACAATACGCCATTCTCCAGGGCTGCATCAGCGCATCAGGTATTCCATGCGACGGAGGGTGGATGCATGTATCCTCGCTAACGGAGGACATTTGGAACATTTCCTGTAACAAAGTGTTTGAAGTCACGCTGGTACGTTCTGTTGCTGTGTGTTTCCATTCCACGATTAATGTGATTTAAAGGGAAATAATAAAATGAGCTCTAATATGGAAAGTAAGCGTTTTCGGACACATGTCCACATAACATATTTTCTTTCTTTGTGTGTGAGGAATGTTTCCTGAAAGTTTGGCCGTACCTTTTTGTAACACCCTGTATAGGCGTTACCGACCGCAGCGCTGTATTCTGCCTGTTTACATATGTCTGTATCTGAATGTATCTGAATATGCATGGATATACCAGTTTCTTTGGCGCTTCAGTATAAGTGCTCACCCTCTAGGTAACTTTCTATAAAGTCTTCCGTTCAGTCTGTGTCACTGAACTCAATTGTTGGGTCCAAAATTTTGTTTACGACAGGACTTCGTTTTCAGCTCAGGGCTTACGAGGATTCACTGTCACTGGTAAAATTTTCAACCCTATCAGCAACCTTACAAAATAAATGAAAAACAGGAACAGAATTAATCTGACGACTGTTTCCCAAAAGTGAACTAAACGGAAGCGGTACGAGATGCTGTGTGTTTTAAGTGTAATTCATTAAATAACCTGTCAGTTTCTGCCAAGTAGATCGTAAAAAGTACAGTGGCATGTACGTATTATTACAGATTTGTGGTTGTCCGTCCAGTCTTTAGTCTGCTATAACCAGGAACTCTTACTGTATTTCGAAACCTAGGGCAGAGTAAACCAACGCGCGAATAGCATTCGAAAAAACTTCAATATTTTTCACGCGTCCCACAGTTTCACGTATTCGTCCAACCTGCTCGGCCCTCCTCCTCGCCCCATTGCTGCCACCACCACCGATACCGCCCTCACTCTCCCTTTCTCTCCCTCTCTGTCTCACTCTATGTCTCTCTCTCTCTCTCTCTGTTTGTTTGAAGAACCACTACAGGACACGGGACAAGTGCATCTACACACGCTAAAAACTGAATAAAGCCGCAGCTAGAGGGTGACAGCGTGGACTTCACATACCAACAGGATGCTGCTCCAACGTGCTCCCGTCTCTGCATTCGTGAATTCCAACAATCTAATATGAGCATCTTACATCCACTGTAAGATAAAGCTCATGACCATGCCGTGAACTTTAACGGCCGGAAATGTCACACTTATTAAGATATTCTGATTATATCGTGGTTGGATAAGTTCTTATTAAATCTAACGTTTTGTCTCCTTTTGCTGAGGACATTTTCGAAGAGGTTTTTTTTTTTTTAAAAAAAAAAAAGATCCGATGCACAACCTGGCTCACTACTGTTAGACAGCCTCCGCAGATGGGGACGAAACGTTGGGTTCCAACAAGAAATTGACCCGACCGCAGCATAAATGTCCCGAATTAGTGAGATCCCGTCGGCCATGTTGGCCGAGCGGTTCTAGGCGCTACAGTCAGGAACCGCGCGAACGCTACGGTCGCAGGTTCGAATCCTGCCTCGGGCATGGATGTGTGTGATGTCCTTAGGTTAGTTAGGTTTAAGTAGTTCTGGGGACTGATGCCCTCTGAAGTTAAGTCCCATAGTGCTCAGAGCCATTTGAACCATTTTCTTTTGAGATCCCGTTACTGCAGAATCGGCAGAGGGGAACATAGCGAGTGCTAGTAATTTGTGTTTCTCCGTGTGACAGTTCCACTATATTACGGAAGGAGACACAGCTTCGGTACTTAAATTTGTACGGACATACTCATTTTCAGTGACCTGAAATAATAAGGTTAACTGGTCTTGTTGCATTATCAAAACTACCACTGAATCCATGTGGTTTATGATGTGCACTGGCCAAGCAGTCTATAAAGAGAATTACCGGCTGCATGTACACGCTTCTTTCACCACTGGAAAATTGGAACTTTGTTCAAGTGGTTCAAACGGCACTATGTGACTTAACATCTGAGGTCATCAGTCCCCTAGACTTAGAACTACTTAAACCTAACTAACTAAGGACATCACATCCATCCATCCCCGAAGCAGGATTCGAACCTGCTACCGTAGCAGCCACGTGGTTTCGGACTGAAGCGTCTAGAACCGCTCAGCCACAGCGGCCGGCCTGGAAATTTTTGGTAAGGTCTTTTAGTACGAAACTGCTGAGATCATCGGTCCCTAAGCCTGCACACTACTTAATCTAACTTAAACTAACTTACGCTAAGGACGACACACACACACCCATGCCCGAGGGAGGACTCGAACCTCCGACGGGGGCAGCCGCGCGGACCGTGACAAGACGCCCCAGACGGTGCGGGTACCCTCTTTCACCACTGTCATAGACAAACGACACAATTTATCGTATATGTAAAAGGTATTTTCATTGCTTTCAGGATAAGGGAGCAGAATGTGTGAATTTTTGGATCGTCTCGTGCTCCTCATGTCCATATCATTTGTGGACTAATAGCGCTATTGTGAAACTCATGAGAGTTCGACACTGCGACATCGCTTTCCATGCGTAGTTCTCTTACCAGTCGAACTGTGCAGACATGACTCATAACTCCTCCTCATAATTTAATGCAATATCATTACCATGATTTGCAAACGTCAGAGAAACACAACCGCACACCTTGCTGGACCAACACTCCAGGATAAAAGAACACATGAAGAAGTGACTTAGTTTCAGCCAAGAGGCTGTTTCCTTAATGAGACTATCATCCTATAGTGGAGTACGCGCTTTTTGAATAAACTTACATGGCAGTGTGGGATTCGAACCAGGAAGCGAGTATGTGGTCCAGACGGTGAGCGTACTGCTCACAAAAGCAAGGTTGCGGATTCGAGTCCCAATACGACTCCTACTTGCAATTTGCCACGACCTCTAAAAACGCTGCGCAGTCAGATTCAGATTGAAGTTTGATTTTGGAGGACGATCGCAAGTAAACATAGTGAATAGTGATTAGTTACTCGCGCTACAAAAGTCCATTGTGAGCATGAACCACAACCCTCATTGAATCAACATAGTACACGGTCATGTCACACTAATGTCACCACGGCCTGTGTTCGACGTTAATAACTACTTACAGACGGCATGTGGCAACACTATCAGTGGAGGTTATATAAAGCGCGTCATGATGACGCGGAAAAAAGGGCAGTCGTCGTAAAGCGAAAACGGAGCGATTTATCTGACGTCCGAAAAGACTGATCAAATGGCTCAAATGGCTCTGAGCACTATGGGACTCAACTTCTGAGGTCATTAGTCCCCTAGAACTTAGAACTAGTTAAACCTACCTAACCTAAGGACGCCGCACACATCCATGCCCGAGGCAGGATTCGAACCTGCGACCGTAGCGGTCTCGCGGTTCCAGACTGCAGCGACTAGAACCGCACGGAAATACTGATCATTGGCTTTCGCACAAAGGGTGGAAGCATTTCCGAAACGGCTAACTTCGCAAGCCGCTCAAGTACCAGCGTGGATAAAGTATACCGTGCATAGCAAAACGACTCTAACCAAAACCGGCCTTGCAGAAACTGTTATGCACCAAGGGCCATAGATGACAGGGGTGAACGACGGCTGTGGGGACGTGTACCGGCGAACTGACGTGCAACTGTTGAGCAACTGATCATGCAAGTGAACCAAGGTGCTACCGACAGTGTCTCCTCAACGATTGTTGAGCGATTGTTAAGGGAAAGTTTACGCGTATGGGCCTCCACAGTAGGCACTTTCTTCATGCACCCATGCTGGCTGCTGCTCATCGAAGACGCAAAGACTGGGATCTACACGCCAGTGCCGCAACTAGACTACCACAGAGCGGCGATAGGTGGCTTGTTCAGATGAACTGCGTTTTATGCTCCATAGGACAGATGGCCGTTGGCGTGTACGACGTGAAACTTCTGAAAGCAAACACCCGAAATCAGTCGTTGCAAGGGTTCAAGCCATGGGGCTTTCCCTTGGTGATGATCTCGTTATTCTGGAAGCACAGTGGATAAACACAAGTATGCCTCTATCTGTGGGAATAATGTCCACACCTACATGCATTATCATTAATCTGATAAGCAACTGGCGCTTCAGTGACCACAAGGACCATTAACAGACGGCTCACAGATAGGGTTGGTTGGTTGGTTGGTTTGTGGGATTGGAGGGACCAGACTGCTATGGTCATCGATTCCACAGATAGGGGGCTGAGCCTATGGCGCCTCTTGCTCCGACCACCGTTGACCTCTGTCCACCAACAAGCCCGTTTGCAGTGATGTCGGGCACATTCGGCCTGGAATCTCATTGACTGGTGTAGAATTGTCTGCAGTGATGAGTCCCGCTTCAGAATGAGACCAGTTGACCATTGAAGACGTGTCTGGAGACGCTCCGGATAGTTACGAGATATCAACGTGACTGTCGCCAGCCATATGGTCTGACAGTCTGGAGCAATAGTCTGGAGTACCGTTTCATTTCATAGCAGGGCCACATTGGTTGTCACCCAAGGCACCTTCACAAACAGCGGTACATTAACGATATTCTACGTCCTGTTTTGTTTCCCTTCCTCGTAATCCATTGTAGGCTTATATTTCAGCAAGATAAGGCCCACCCGCACTCTACGAGAGTTGCTGCTGCCTGTTATCGTGCTTTCCAAAACCTATCTTGCCCTCTGAATAATATCCACCAATTTTATTAATCAATGCCAGGCTGAATACGTACATACATAAGGGCCAGAAGTGTACCAACGCGTTATTGTCTTGCTCAATTTGTGAAGCTCTTCTGAAATTGTAATCATTTCCTGTCTATTTATATGCATCACATCTACCAATATCCGTTGTATTCGGATAATTCCTTGCTGGTGCGTCTTCTTATCTTTTCTTTTCTTTTCTTAGAGTGTAGGAACATGGGTAGTGCAACACGGGGACGATGTTAATTACCACGTCTTCTTTCCTGGGTGGTGTTGGTGAAGAGACATCTATATTTACTCTTTCTTGTCTTCTAGTCTTGTATTCTTAAAATATGGTATAAATTTATAATTTATGAAGTGAAAAGTGGACGATAAATAGTTTAGCAAAGAAGAGAAAGGTGGTACTACAGGAGAAGATTAGATGGGTAGATCGCCTAACTAATGAGATACTGAACAGAATTGAGAAGAGCAGAAATTTCTGGCACAACCTGACTATACGATGAAACGCATTGGCCAGTCGTTGTGGCCGAGCGGTTCTAGGCGCTTCAGTCTGGAATCGCTAGACCGCTACGGTCGTAGGTTCGAATCCTGCCTCGGGCATGGATGTGTGTGATGTCCTTAGTTAGGTTTAAGTACAAGTTTTAAGGGACTGTTGGCCTCAGATGTTAAGTCCAATAGTGCTCAGAGCCATTTGAACCATTTTTAGAACACATTGTAAGACATCGAGGAATTTATTACTTAAGGGAAGTGTAGGGAGTTAAAAATCGTAGAGGGAGGTGAAGAGATGGGTACAGTAAGCAGATTCAGAAGGATGTGCAGGGTGACAATTAAGGAACTATATGAAAAGAAACGTAAATTAGTTACAAACTACGGCATCCACACTCTTTATTCAACATATAAACATCACTACAAGTATTCAGATTGAGATTATGACATGTTCTATATGCCTGTCATCATCGACGATAATGTGGCGCAGACAAATAGTAAAATTCTGCATGACCCGCTGAAGTGTCGGAACATCGATGTTGTTGAAGACCTCCTGAATGTCTGTTTTCAGCTCAGAAATGGTTTTGGTGTTATTGCTTTACACTTTGCCTTTAATGTGGCCAGACCAAAAGGAGTCGCATGTGTTCTGATCTGGAGAATACAGCGGGAAATGCAGGGCCTTTGGGCACCCCAGAGTCAGAATGCGGTCCTCAGAGTGCTCCTCCAGGACATCAAACACTCTCCTCCTTCAACGGGGTCGAGCTCAGTCTTGCATGAACCACATCTTGTCGAAAGCAGGGTTACTTTTGGATATAGGGGATGAAATCATCTTCTAAACCCTGGCGCACCGTTCGATAGTCCCCGTTCCATCAAGGAATATCGCACCGATTATTCTGCGACCGGACACTGCGCACCACACAGTCACCGTTGAGAGTGTAGAGACTACTCGATCGCGAAATACGGATCTCAGTCCCCAAAATGCACTTATTTTGCTTATCGACGAGCCCATTTTCACATGCAGATGGCGGACAACAACAAGGCACGTGCCATGCGAATACTAATTTCCGTCATGCCCCGCGGCCAACCGTGCAATTTCGACGTCCTAATGCAAACCGTTCAGAAGTTATGACGATTTTATTTCATATAGTTCAGTTATTGTCAGCCTGTAAGTTGCAGAGGTTATTCGGAAATGCAGAGGTAGAGTAGCACGGAGAGCTGCATCAAACTGGTCTTCGGACTAAAGACCACAACAACACGTGATTTCGATGCCTTAAAAGTGGGAGATTGGGATTTACTGCTGTTTATCTAAATGTAGAACTACGTTATTGCTCGAGAATCAAAGCATTATAAAAAACTAACAGAAGGAAGCATGAAATGAGGAACTGACGTTAATCCTAGTGCAAAACCAGAAACTTTTTTGGCTCTGTCTCTTCTCCCTACTGGGTGGGGAGTAGCGGCGTTGGTTTTTGCCTGCGGTGAGATATGACAACGCAAAGCGTTTTGCCGAGGAGCGATCAGCTCGTGAAGATGAATAGCGTAAAGTGTTGTAAAACCCCTGCGGCCGGCAGCCGCGCTGAAAGGGTTGCGGCCGCCTCCGCCGCCGCCGCCGCCCCCGCCAGGTGTGTGGTAATTGCTGATGGGTATCGCACGGGCCAGCCAGCTGCGGCTGCGCCCACCCTGCGCTGCGGCCGGCGCAGCCCTCGCTTCTCGCGGGGAGGCAGCCGCTCCGCCGCTTAGCCTTCGCCCCCACACCCGCTAGCGCCTCCAATGTCCGTGTCTCCAGCCGCGGAGCCCGGTTCCTTGAGTGCTGCTCCTTTGTTTGTATTAAATGAGAAGCAGGATACTGACACAGTGGACGTCGTAAAGGAAGTGGCTGGTCTGCAGAGACAGGTCGAGGATATAGAATCAGTGCGTAGTGAGAATGTCCGTGATACTGATAAGTCGCATGTATGTACAGTATTTAATAATCACTTTCTGAATATAGCAGGTGAACTACATAGAAACCTAGTCCCAACAGGGAATCATATAGCGCTCTTAGAAAAAAGTGTTCCGAGACTGTTACCTGAAATGCTCCTCCATGATACTGACAAGAGGGAGATTGAGTTAATAATTAAATCACTAAAGACCAAGAACTCTCAAGGATATGACGGGGTACCTAGCAGAATACTGAAGTATTGTTCTACGTATGTTAGCCCAGTACTCAGCCATATCTGTAACTTTTCCTTTAGGAGTGGTAGGTTTCCTGACCGATTAAAGTGCCCGATAGTGAAGCCACTTTATAAAAAGGGAGACAGGGATAATGTTGACAATTTTAGACCTATTTCTATGCCACTGGTGTTTGCTAAAGTTATCGAGAAGGATGTATGTACAAGGTTACTGGAGCATTTAAATTCACAAAATTGGCTGTCAAATGTACCGTTTGCTTTTAGAAATGGTTTAACAACTGAAAATGCTATATTCTCTTTTCTCTGTGAGGTTTTGGATGGATGAAATAAAAGATTGCGAACGCTAGGTGTTTTCTTTGATTTAACGAAGGCTTTTGACTATGCTGACCACAAAATATTACCGCAGATGTTGGACCATTATGGAGTAAGGGGAGTAGCTTACAATTGGTTCGCCTCTTACTTTAAGAACAGAAAGCAGAAGGTAATTCTCCGCAATATTGAGAGTGGTAGTAATGTTCAGTCCCAATGGGGCACTGTTAAGTGGGGCGTTCCCAAAGGGTCGGTGCTGGGGTCACTGCTGTTTCTTATTTACATAAATGATATGCCTTCTAGTATTACAGGTGATTCAAAATTATTTCTGTTTCCTGATGGCACCAGCTTGGTAGTGAAGGATCTTGAGTGTAATATTGAAACAGTGTCAAATAATGTAGTTCATGAAATAGGTTCGTGGCTTGTGGAAAATAATTTGATGCTAAATCACAGTAAGACTCAGTTTTTACAGTTTCTAACTCACAATTCAACAAGAACCGATATTTTGATCATATGGGCATATTATAAGCGAGACGGAACATTTCAAGTTCCTAGGTGTTCGGATAGATAGTAAGCTGCTGTGGAAAGCCCATGTCCAGGATCTTGTTCAGAAACTAAATGCTGCTTTATTTACCATTAGAACAGTATCTGAAATAAGTGACAGTTCAACACGGAAAGTAGTCTACTTCGCATATTTTCATACGCTTATGTCGTATGGTATTATTTTTTGAGGTAATTCTTCTGATTCAAAAGGGTATTTTTGGCTCAAAAACGGGCTGTTCGAGCTATATGTGGTGTAAGTTCGAGAACCTCTTGTCGACCCCTATTCAATAGTCTGGGCATTCTGACATTGCCCTCACAGTATATATTTTCTTTAATGTCGTTTGTTGTTAGCAATATTAGCCTATTCGCAAGAGTTAGCAGCTTTCACTCAGTTAATACTAGGCAGAAATCAAATCTGCGTATGGAATGCACTTCCTTTACTCTTGTGCAGAAAGGAGTGCAGTATTCTGCTGCATCCATTTTCAATAAGCTATCACAAGAACTCAAAAATCTTAGCAGTAGCCCAAACTCTTTTAAGTCTAAACTGAAGAGTTTACTCATGGCTCACTCCTTCTATTCTGTCGAGGAGCTCCTGGAAGAGCTAAAAAATTAAGCAAACTCCAGTGTTACATCGTTGAATTTCTTTATTTAAACTTACGACTTATCACCTGAATGTGTTTTTTATATTTCATTTTATCTGTTTCTATTATCGTGTTATAATTTCATGTACTGACTCGTTCCATGACCATGGACACCTCCTTAATTTGGTCCCACGGAACAATAAATAAATAAATAAATAATAAAAAACGTTCTTCAGACTGCAGACGACTAGGCAATCATGGCCTCCAATGAAAATGACCTTTAGCATGCAGTAAAAATAGCGGCGGAGGGCAATTAAGAAATTTCTATCAGTTTCTGGCTAGTCAACGAAAATAATTACAATGACATGACCATACAAAGGTACAGGTGACAGATGTTAACTACCTGGGAATCTACATGTCTGTCCCACAAGGTGTGTGGTGGAGGGTACTTCTGGTGTCACTGTCTGATCCTGCCTTCGCTCCTCCATTTGCCAAAGGTCCGTCGAAAGAGTGATTGGTGGCAAGCCTATATATTAGCTTTAATTTATCGAATTTTCTTGTCGTGGTCATTTCGCGAGACGTATGTGGGAGGAACTAATATGTTATCCGTCTGTTTCCGGAAAGAGCTCTCTCGCAATTTCAATAGTAAACCTCTCCATGATGCACAATGCCTCTCTTTTAGCGTCTCCCACTAGAGTTGGTTTATCATGTCTTGCAACGACTCTCACTGACTAAACAATCCCGCGACAAAATGCGCCGCTCTTCATTGGATTTTCTCTGTCTCTCTCTCTTCTATCAATCCTACGTAGTAAGGGTTACAGGTTGATGAAACATTCTCGAGAATCGATGGAACAAGCGTCTTGTAAGTCATCTGTTTCAAGGATGAGTTTTATTTCCTTAAAATTCTCCCTATGAATCTCAGTCGGGCATCTGTTTTTCCTACTATTTGTTTTATGTGATCATGCACTTACGGTGTCTAGTGGCTAGCGTTGCTACTTCTGCATCACGGGGTCCCGGCTTCGATTCACGGCCGGGTTGGGGAATTTCTCTGCCCTCGGACTGAGTGTATGTGTTGACTTCCTCATTTCATCATCATCATTATCATCATCAGCATCGTCATTCGTGACAGTGGTTCGATTGGACTCTAGAAAAATTGGGACTTTGTACGGGCGCTTATGACTACATAGTTGAGCGCCCCACAAATCAAGCATCATCATCATTCCACTTAAGGTTGCTCTGGATAGTTACTCAGAGATATTTTACCACAGATATTCTTTCATGGTAGCGAAGCTAGATAACATGAAAATGGAAATGCTAAGGCTCATTCTTCGATTCACGGCCGGGTTGGGGAATTTCTCTGCCCGCGGACTGAGTGTATGTGTTGACTTCCTCATTTCATCATCATCATTATCATCATCATCATCGTCATTCGTGACAGTGGTTCGATTGGACTCTAGAGAAATTGGGACTTTGTACGGGCGCTTATGACTACATAGTTAAGCGCCCCACAAATCAAACATCATCATCATTCCACTTAAGGTTGCTCTGGATAGTTACTCAGAGATATTTTACCACAGATATTCTTTCATGGTAGCGAAGCTAGATAACATGAAAATGGAAATGCTAAGGCTCATTCTACATATAGTGGGGGTGAGTAAAGTGAAATAAAAAGGAGACTATTTCTGGTCAGACGAGTACAGAGTAATATCAACAATAGCAGCATGTGGTTTAACAGGGGTAGGTTTCGTTATGAAGAGATAGTTGCGGCAGAGAGTGAGTTACTGTGAACAATTCAGTGATAGAATTATTCTTATCCGAACCGACAGCAAAACAAACGCAGATAACCATGATTCAGGTATACATGTCGACACCGCAAGCAAAAGATGTAGAGGTAGAGAAATTATAAAAGTATATTGAAAGTGTAATTCAGTATCAAAGCGAGACGAAAGTAGTTTATACTAGTAATGGAAGATTAAAGTGCGGTTGCAAGGGAAGGATTAGAAGAAAGTGTCATATGGAAATAGGGCTTGGTATTAGGAATGAACGACTAATTGAGTTGTGCAATAAATCTCAGCTGGTAATAGCGAATATTCTGTTCAAGAATCACAAGAGCTGGCGGCATACTTCGAAAAAGGCGGGGAGATACGGGAAGACTTCAGTTAGATTACATCATGGTCAGGCAGAGATTCCAAAATCAGATACTTGATTTTATGACATACCCAAGGGTAGATAAAGACTCTGATCACAATTTGGTAATGATGAAGAGCAGGCTGAAGTTTAAGAGACTAATTAGGGAGATTCAAAGCTTAAAGAAGTGGGATACGGAAATACTAAGGAATGGAGACGTAAGCTCGAAATTCTTTGAGGCTGTAGACACTGCGCTAAGGAACAGCTCAGTAGAGAGTGCAGTTGAAGAGGAATCGACAACTCTATAACGGGCAATCACAGAAGATGAGTAGAAAATCATAGATCCAAAGAAGATAACTGCGTAAAAACTATGGGTAACAGAAGAAATACTTCAGTTGAAACAAGTACAAAAATATTTGGGAAAATTGAGGAATACAGAACTACAAGTCACTTAGGAATGAAATAAATGAGAAGTTCAGAGAAGCTAAGGCGAAATGGCAGCATGCAAAATATGAAGAAATCTAAAAACAGATTATTGTTGGAAGGACTGACTCAGCATACAGTAACGTCAAAACAACCTTCGGTGAAATTAAAAGCGAGGCTGGTAACATTAAGAATGCAGTGGGCATTCTACTGTTAAATACAGAGGAGAGGGAGAGTGGGTGGAAGGAATATTTTCAAGGCCTCTATGAGGGGGAAGGAATGTCTAATGACATGATAGAAGGAGAAAGAGGAGTCGATATTGGAGAGATGGGGAAGCCATTTAATAGAGCTTTGGAAGACTTAAAATCAAATAAGGCAATGGGGATAGTAAACACTCCATCACAATATGTAGAATCATTGGGGAAGGTGGCAACTAAACGAGTACTCAAGTTGGTGAGTAGGGTGTATGACATTGGCTACATACCAACTGACTTTCGGTAAAACCTCATCCACACAACCCCGAACATTGCAAGAGCCGACAATTGCGAGAGTTGTCGCACAATCAGCTTAGCAGCTCATGCATACAAGTTGCTGACAAGAATAATATACAGAAGAACGGAGAAGAAAGTTTAAGCTGTGTTAGGTAGCGACCAGTTTAGATTTGTCAAAGGTAAAGGCACTAGAGAGGCAATTCTGACGTTGCGGTTGATATTCCATTATAATGGAAGCAAGGCTAAAGACGAATGAAGAGATGTTCGTAGAATTTTCCGACCTCGCAAAAAGAGTTCGACAATGGCAAATCGTGGAAAATGTTCGAAATTCTGAGAAATAGAGCGGTAAGACGGGTAATATACAATGTGTACAAGAGCCAAGAGGAAACATTGAGTGGAAGACCAAGAACGAAGTGTTCGGATTAAAAAGGGTGTAAGACAGGAATGTAGGCTTTCGCAGCTTCTTTTCGATCTATACATCGAAGAAGCAATGACGGAAATAAAAGAAAGGTTCAAGTGTGTAATTAAAATTCAAGCTGAAAGGATATCAATGAGAAGAATGGCTGACACATTACTGTCCTCAGTGAAAGCGAAGAAGAATTACAGGATCTTCTGAACGGAATAAACAGTCTAATGAGTAGAAAATATGCGCTGAGAGCAGAAGAAAGCGGATGTACTGATAAGCAGAAGAAGAAATGAAAACAGCGAGAAAGTTAAGATCTGGATTGGTGATCACGAAGTATATGAAGTTAAGGAATTTTGTTACCAAGACAGCGAAACAACCCATGATGGACAGACCAAGCAGGACATAAAAAGCATTTGTTACCAAGAGATGTCTATTAGTATCAAATACATGCCTTAATCTGAGGAAGAAATTTCTGAGAACGTGCGTCTGGAGCACAGCATTATATGGTAATGGAAGATGGCCTGTGGGAAAGCTGGAAAAGGAGAGAATCGAAGCAATTGGGATGCTATGCTACAGAAGGATGTTGAAAATTAGGTGGACTGATGAGGTAAGGAATGAGGAGGTTCTGAGGAGAATCGGCGATGAAAAGAATGTATGGAGAACATTGACAAGAAGTAGCAACAGAATGGTGGATCATCTGTTAAGACATCGGGAAATAACGTCTAAGGTGGAGCTGTAGAGGTTAAAAACTGTAGAGGAAGACAGAGATTGGAATACATCCAGTAAATAAATGAGGGCAAAGGTTGCAAGTGCTACTCTGAGATGAAGAGGTTGCCACAAGAGAGCCTTTTACGGCGGAATGCACGAAACCAATCATAAGACTCATGACAGTAAAAAAATGTGTTGGTAGGTGCACAGTGGTGGATTTATTTTTCTATATATGCGCAATATCTTACATTTATTGACGTTCAGGGTCAACTACCACAGCCTGCACCATTCATCAATCCTCTGTTGGTCATTTTGCAAATCGATAACGTCATCTATTTTTGATACTTTCTTATGGACAACCGCGTGATCTAAGAACAGCCTTAAAGAGCTTCTGACTCTTTCTACAGAATCATTTGTATATACTGTAAACACCAACGGCCGTATCACAATTCTTTGGGGTATTCCAAAAATTACCTTTACTTCTGTCGATTTTATTTCTTTGGGAGCGACATGTTGAGTTCTGCCAGCAAGCAAGTCTTCAATCCAATTCAAAATCTGGTCTGCTTCTCGGTATGGTCGTAGTTTGTTCACTAAACGGCAGAGCGGTACGGTTTCAAATGTCTTCCTGAAGTCACAGAAAACGGCATCAACTTGAGCGCCGAAGTCTGCAGCGCTATGAATCTCATGGAAGGACATAGCGAGCTGTTTAGCAAGGTCTCTCTTTGCGAAATCTATGTTGATTTATTTAGAGGAGATTTCCGTTCTCCAAAAATGTCATATTTCTTGAACGTAAAACATGTTCCTTAATTCTGCAACAGACTGACGTCAACGACTTAGGCTTGTAATTATGTGCTGCTGTCCTACGACCCTTCTTGAAAACGGGAATGACCTTCACCTTTTTCCAGTCTGTAAAGTGACGCAGCATGTCTGGATTTACTATTAAATGAGGTCGAGCGGATATTACAACATACACAAAATATTAGATTATTAATACTTGAAGAATCTAAAATACTTAACATTGGAAACAATCCATGTTTTATTACTGTCGCTGAACACTAAGTTTTATCCCTTGATACAATGCGGAATGATACTGTCATCTCAGTGCTCCACTGACTATAAACTTTGATACTCTGTTCTGAGAAATAGTTCTGTTAGGTCGGAGCCGAATCTCTGCCAAGACGATGCTGTCGTTGTAGGCGATGATCGCAGAGCGGCACTGAGCGACGTTCGTAACATCTTGAAGACGTGTCTAAGCGGCCATCACTGATTCGTTACTGCCTCAGACAGTGAATGTCCCTACTTGTGGCTCCATCGTGAGAAACCAACTTAGATATGGCACCTCGTTCTTCGGTCGATACCACACAGTCGCCAGGTACCCTTCGTTGCTGCAGCGAAGTACGATTAACTGCTGCTAGAAGGGAGCAAATACTTTAGAATCTTACAGGTATACACCTGGTCCTTACCTGGGAGCAATATTGTAAAGCGATTTGAAATGGGAGGAGCAAATGAGGATTGTGGTAGGGAAGGCGACTGGTCGGTTTCGTTTTTTTTGGACAATTTCTGGATAATGTGATTCATCTATAAAAGAGACCGCATATAGGACGCCATTGCGACGTAGTCTTGAGTACTGTTCGATTGTTTGGGATCCGTACCAGCTCGAATTACAGGACGAAAACTAACCAATTCAGAGACTGGCTACTGGATTTGTTGCCAGTAGGTTCGAACAACGTACAAGTCTCACGGTTCTACGGAAACACAAATGGGAAACCCTATAGGGAAGGCGACGATCTTCTCGAAAAAACTACTGAGAAAATTTAGTGAACCGACAATTCATGCTGACTGCAGAACGATTCTACTGCCGCCAACATCATTTCGCGTAACGATCACGATGATAAAGTAAGAGAAATTAGGGATCAAACAGAGGCATATAGACAGTTTTTTTCTCGTTCTATTTGCGAGTGGATCAGGAAAGGAAACGAATGGTGATGGTACACACACCATACTGTGGGTTCCGGAGTATGTATATCGACGTAGATGTAGAGGCCTTTCGCTACTAGGCGATTGTAGATGCTTTTCTGTTCGGCTATCTCAATACCTTATTTCGACGTTCGTACAATCATTGAAAAGTGGAACCATATTACGATCTTCCGCAGTGAAACAGTTTCGGGAGATCGAATTGGGTGTATCGGCCTTCTCTCTGTTACCTTCCATTACGGTGCCTGTGTGGTCACTGAGTGACTGAGTAGATGATTTCGAGCCGTTTATTCATTTCACATAAGCTCTTACGGATTTTAGTCACATCGGCTGACAAGATTTTACTTTCAAAGTCATTGAACGTTTCCGTCCTCGCCGATTCGTGCGTCTACACCGACGCCAGGTGATACTGAGTCATTCCGCGGGCAGTGTTCAAAACATTTTGGCACTCGTCACCATAGTTTATCCATTCAATACATTCCGCGATTATCTTACGTGCAGCTGTGTTCTATACTCTTCTCGTCAGTTTCCGCTTTAAAAACAGACGCACCAACTGCTTATGGGTAAAATATATTATTCAGAATCAACTGAGCAAGGCATGATTGCTGAGACATTTTTACGAGTGGTTGTTATCTCCCGAGGTAATTTATTATTATGCCATAGTCAGATCCCGTTGAAATTTACATCCAATGAAGTTTTTTTTCTCTCCATCGCTGTGGTACTTCGAAATGGTTACGAGACTGTAAGAACAAACAATCTTAAAACATTTATTATTAGATTCACTTTTACATACTTTCTTTAGTTGCACTTCGTTTCTTGACACCGTCGTTAAAGGAAATATGCAAAATAAACTGCTGAAGGCGTCGTAATTTGTAAATAGTATCAGGTCACTTAGGAAGGAGATCACTGTGTATTTCTGATAATTAATTAAAAGCAGGTGGCAGCTGCTAAAGGTTAAAGACAAACGTTATTTGGGCTGACGTTTCCGTGAAGTAGGCAAAACGTGGGGGCAAGTGAGTACTTCTCAAAGCGGCTAGAGCATGGAGCACAGCGAAGTCAAGGTCGGAATTTTGTTTCCAAGATGACGCATCAGAACACGTGCTGTACACGTTGTGTCTTGAAATCTGACCCCGGCGCCAAGAAGGAACGCGCTCTTGTTCAAACAAACTAAAATGTCACGTACGAGGAATTCGCGCATTCATGAGCACGGAAGTGAATCACGCCGCAGTAGCAAGCTCAAAATACAGTCTGCGAGAATGAAAGAAGAAACCGGTAGGCGGTCTGCATAAAAGTGACGTGACCACTTCGATGAAGAACTTGCACTGCGCCATAGATAAGAATCAATTCTAAGCGGAAACAAAATTTTGATGAAATAAAAGGTGTTTCAAAATGATTCATCTCATTTCACATGATGTTTGTCTTCTGCGTGATTGAAAAGGGAAACTCAGAGTGAATATTAACTCACCAGTCAAAATTATAAGCGACGATCGAAAAGTTTCCGTTCGAAGGACATGCAGCCCAGAGTAGGTAACTCAGTTGAAGAAAACCGCTGTAAGCATTGAGGCAACCATTCCATCGACGCAAAAGGTTGAAGATACCTGTTTGGTAAGACACCTTGTCCTGTTACTCGCAGAAGTCCGTAACTGCCTGCAGCACATCCTAGTCTGACAGAAATCGTGGCCCCATCAGCATCTTTTTTAAGGGACAGAAGGCGTGATAAATGCATTGGGAGAGATCAGGACTATACAGCGGTTGGTCGACTGTCACCCACTTGAGTAGGCGTAACTTCTGTGTAACTCCCAAGTCTACTGGCAGCTTGTTTCGAATCGTGACCACCATGGAACTTGGTACACCATTCCACAACGCAGGTTTTCGACAACCATGGTCCCCCTTGCGCATTCTTCATTCTCCGATGGATGTTTGTCCTTCAGGATCTAACAAAACGGTAACTACACGTTGGTCCTGTGGTATATATACATGATAACTTTCTGATTTGTGTAGTCACACTTGATAACTAGTGTCAATAATGTGCAATGGTCAATTTCAGATCCAAAATAGAACAAAATAATGTTAAGAAATATAAACAGGATGGTCCACTCAAAAGTTTCTGCGCAACTATCTCTTGGACAAAAAAAGATACTGAAAAACGATTTTCACAGGTATGAACGTATGGCAGGAATTCATGAGAGTTGATGCTATGAGATATTCTAAAACCCAAGCAAATACTTCTTTCAACGCAAACTTTTTTTAAATGGACGTTCCGTATTATTTCATGTCTGTAACATGAAAAATCACAAAAAGAATGGCGTTGGTTGCATTGCAATAGGTCATTTACATCCCAAGTAATTACAAAGTGAATTTGACGCTTGAAACGAACGAAACGCGCCACTATCGCACATCCCGAAACTCAAGCAAGAACCTCACGTTGACTATATATATATATATATATATATATATATATATATATATATATATATGTGTGTGTGTGTGTGTGTGTGTGTGTGTGTGTGTGTGTGTGTCTGTGTGTGTGTGTGTGGTCTTCTGTGCAGCTCTCCACGCCATCCTATCCTGTGCAAGCCTCTTCATCTCTGTTTAAGCTCTCCAACCCACATCCTTCTGAATCTGCTTACTGTATTCATCTCTTTGCCTCGCTCTACGGTTTTTACCCTCCCACGGTTCCCTCCAGCACTTAATTGCTGAATCCTTGATGCCTCAGAATGTGTCCTACCATTCGATCCCTTCTAGTAGTCAGATTGCGTCACAAATTTCTTATCTCCCCAATTCTGTTCAATACCTTCTCATTAGTTACGTGATCTACCCATCTAATCCTGACCATTCTTCTGTAGCACCACATTTCAGAGACTTCTAGTCTCTTCTTGTCTAAAATGTTATTGTCTATGCTTCACTTCCATACATGGCTACACTCCATACAAATACTTTCAAAAAGGTCTTCCTGACACTTAAATCTATAGCAATTTCAACAAGTTTCTCTTCTTCAGCAAAACTTTTCTTGCCACTGCCAGTCTACATTTTATATCCTCCTTTTTTCGACCATCATCAATTATTTTGCTTCAAAAATAGCAAAACTCACTTACTACTTTAAATGTCTCGCTTCCTAAGCTCATTCCCTCTGAATCACCTGATTTATTTCGAATACATTCCATGATCCTCGGTTTGCTTTTGTTGATGTTTATCTCGTATCATCTTTTGACGACACTGCCCAATCTGTTCAACTGCTCTTTCAAGTCCTTTTCTGTCATTAGCAAACCTCAAAGTTTTTATTTCCTCTCTCTGGACTAAGTAAAATATGGCGTTTCAGTCTTCGATCGCTATTCTTTATTTTCAATTACCGGTTTCGGGCTAGCTGCCCATCTTCAGATCTGTTAGACAATGTTAAAAATGTAATTAATAAGAGAGATACAGTTAGTGAAAAAATATCTTAGTTTACAAAAAGAAATTTTGGAACGTATTAAATGCCAACATACCATATGTTGTAGTTACAGAGTAACCTGTCCGTACAGAACACACAGTTCACTGTCATAAGTAAAGTAAATTTCAATCTGTTAAAACATTATATCGCAGTATTTAAGAGTAACCTGATTGGTAACAGTAAAAAGTGCCCTCTACCTATAACAGTTGTGCATCTGTTATTATTTCGCCGTTTATATTATTGGCGAATATTCTTTTTAATAAAACAATTTTTAAGGTAATAACATATGAATAATCTTTTTGAGTGGACCATGAAACGAAAATTTTTACATTAATTTAAAATTTCTTTATAAGGAAACATAAAATATATTAAAATGTAGATATTCTTCCGAAAATGTGCGTTTACTCTTCCTTGTTTTTGATTGGTGGTGGAGTGGATTTCCCTACGTCAGAACGTATACAACGCCACGCCGAGTCGTCTTGCGCCGCGCCCAATTCACCTCGCCGTCAGTACGCTGAGGGCCGTTCCGCTGTAGCTGTTTCTTACTGGGGCGTGCTGTTGCATTCAAGAGTAAGCCTAAAACAGGTCTTTAAAAATCTCATAATAATTCCTGTGCATAAAATCACTTTGCTCATTAAGTAGTAGGCCTGGTGTTTTTTCTTTGATGTGCGTATATTTCAATCTCTTCGAGCACGTTGAGATAGAGACTTTTTGGAGCTTTATGTAGCACATCCATTTGTTCATTTATATTACTAACTTCATGTCTACTCTCTTTTACATGTGTTCCAAATGCTGTTCGATTGCTATGACTGCAATGTTCCCTGTATCGAATTTCAAAATTCCGCCCTGTTTGTCCTATATAATAACTGTCACATTTAGCACATTTAATCTTATATACTCCGGAATTATTGTATTTCATTTGTTTTGTCGTTGCTGGTTTATGTCTTAATCTATGTGCCATTTGCCCTTCGTTCTGAAATGCCACTGCGATGTTTTTTGGAAAGCATTTAGCAATTCTTTCCGACACACGCCCTTTGTATGTCAGGGTGACAAACTTCTTCTTAACTTTAATTTTCCTAGAATCGCTACTCATGCCCGCGGATTTGTTTTTGATTTTGTTAAACATACGTGTAACATCTTGTGCCCTGTATCCGTTAGCTGCTGCTACTTGCTTAATAATACCCAGTTCTTTCTGCAACTCATCTTCCTGTAGTGGCAATCTGAGGGCTCTGTTGCACATTGCATGAAAGTACGCTCTTTTATGCTGTGCCGGGTGGTGCGACGTCGCTACTATGATGTTGTCGGAGCAAGTGTCTTTTCTATAGACGCCGAAAACGTGCCTGCCTCCCTCCTTTCTGACAGTCAAATCTAAATAGTTAATCGCCCCATTGTTTTCCATTTCTAGAGTGAATTGAATTTTAGTCATTTCCTCTACGTCTCCTTTTTCCCCTTTGAATAATAAAATAGTGTCGTCCTTAACGTTCCAAAATTTCTTTTTGTAAACTAAGATATTTTTTCACTAACTGTATCTCTCTTATTAATTACATTTTTAACATTGTCTAACAGATCTGAAGATGGGCAGCTAGCCCGAAACCGGTAATTGAAAATAAAGAATAGCGATCGAAGACTGAAACGCCATATTTTACTTAATGAACGATCGCGGAATTCCCAGTGAGACAACTATGTCTAGTTTTGATCTCTCTGGACTTACATTCCTACTCCAAATTTTCATTTTGTTTCCCGTGTTGTTTGCTCAATATGCTGATTGAATAAAATCGGAGATAGACTACCACCCCGTCTCAGTGCTTCTTTTCGTGCCCCTCGACGCTTATAACCGGCCTTTTTGTTTCTGTGCAAATTGTAAATAGCCTTTCGATCCCTGTATTTTACCCCTGCCACCTTTAGAATTTGAAAGAGAGTATTCCAGTCAATACTGTCAAAGCTTTCTCTAAGTCTACGAATTCTATAAACGTAGGTTTGCCTTTCCTTAACCTATTTTCTATTAGAAGGCCTAGGGTCAGTATTGACTTGCATGTTCCTACATTTCTCATGAATTCAAACTGATCTTCCCAAGGTCAGCTTCTACCAGTTTTTTCATTGTTATGTAAAGGATTCGTATTAGTATTTTGCAACAATGACTTATTAAACTAATAGTTCATTAATTTTGACACCTGTCACCACCTGCTTTCTATGGGATTTAAATTATTATATTCTTGTGGAAGTTTGAAGGTGTTTCACCTGCCTCAAACATCTTGCTCACCAGGTGGGAGAGTTTTGTCATGTCTGGCTCTCCCAAGGCTATCAGTAGCTCTGACGGGATGTTGTCTACTCCCGGGGCTTTGTTTCGACTTTCAGTGCTTTCTCAAATTCTTCATGCAGTATCATATCTCCCTTCTCATCTTCATCTACGTCCTTTTCCATTTCCACAATACTGCCCTCAAATACATATATACTCCTTCCACCTTTCAGCTTTCCCTTCTTTGTTTAGAATAGGTTTTTCCATCTGAGCTCTTGATATTGGTACAGGTGGTTCTCTTTTCTCCAAAGATCTAATTTTCCTGTAGGCAGCATCTATATTATTCCTAGAGCTACATGCTTCTACATCCTTATATCTGTCCTCTAGCAATTCCTGCTTAGCCATTTTGCACTTGTCGATCTCATTTTCTAGACATTTGTATTCCCTTTCGCCTGCTTCATTTATTGAATTTTTATCTTTTCTTCTTTCATCGATTAAATTAAATATTTCTTGCGTTACCCAATGATTTCTACTAACCCTGGTCTTTTGACCTACTTGATCCTCTGCTGCCTTCATTATTTCGTCGCTCAAAGCTACCCGTTCTTCTTCCACTGTATTTCTTTCCCCTGCTCTTGTCAATCGTTCGCTAATGATTCTGAAGAAACTCTCTACAACCTCTGGAAAGGAAAGTACATAGCAAATTCTGGTTGATGGTATTACTGACAAGTTTCTTTCTTTCATGTCTAGTATAGCAAGATAACCTGCGAATCATGCAAAGGGGGGAAAATACAGTTTCCATATTCCTAGATTTCCCGATGGATTTTGACACAGCCCCCACTATAGACTGCTAATGAAGGTCCGAGTATACGGAATAGTTTCCCTAATATGTGAGTGACTCGAAGACTTCTTACGTAAGAGGACCCAATACGCTGTCGCGGATGGCAAAGCTTTATCGGACACTAGGGTACCGTCAGGAGTGCCCTAGGAAAGTGTGACAGTACTGCTCGTGTCCTCTGAACACACAAAATGTCTGACGGACAGGGTGAACTCCAATCTCTGACTGTCTGCTGATGACGCTGCAGTGCAAGGGGAAGTGTCGTCAACGAGTAACTAGAGGACGATACGGGACGGAGTAGACTAAATTTGTATTTGGAACGACAGATGGCAGTTTGCTCTAAATGTAGAAAACCCTAATGGTACCTGGTTTTGCAGGACAGAGAGGATCAGGTTGTGAAAAGCGGCCAAGGTCAATTCACGGCTGAGTGCCCAACTCCAGAATATGTTTAAATGATTTCTTTAAAACACCAGGATTTTGAGTAACGGCTGAAGGCCTTACTTAAGTAAAATTACAATATCTTCTCGGCTAACGGCCGAAATAATATTTTAGATCAGCTAAGGAAATTCTTTAAAAACAAAGCATTTACGAATTCCGGCTAAAGGCCATATTAAGGAAAATTCAAGTTCATTATCCAGCTGAAAGCCCAATAAAAAATTCTCTTTACATAATAAAAGAGAGGCTTTAAAGATACGCTTTTAAGCAGTACAACAGAAAAATATCTTAAGAAAATCTGGAGTATCTTGTCGGCTGAAGGCCCAAACAATTACTCAAGAATAATTAAAGACAACCTTGAACGCCGTTTCAAAAATTCAAGATAGTTAAAGAGAAATCGTACAGACAAGGATTTACATATTAAAGCCACAGATTCTGAAACAAACTCGGATGAATGCCAAAATCCAGAGCAACAAGAATCTTAAATGAAACATGGCTGAAGGCCTAATCTTATGTAGGCTGATTTAATACTTCAGCAATGCTGAGGATTAATTCGGGTCCATCAACGGCGTTTGCATCTAAATCTGAGAAGGAATAAATCACGTGATTTGTCTCGCGTTCTGCACGCCGTTGAGGCCGGGTTTTCCTAGGAACAGGAATTTTGCATCACGTGGTACCAAATTCACCAGGCGCAGTTCGTCGTCCCCTCGACAGAGACGAAACAGTGGAGATCTTTCCAGACAGAATGCGATGACTAGTGCAACAGCGCTTTACGTCTAGCGTGACAGGTCAACTAATTCTGGACGAGTCTAATTCGTTGTACGCTGTATTCTATTGAGGCAAATGCTGCCAGTCAGGTAAAGGCCGTGTGCAAAATCGCTACAAAGTGTGCAAAAATGCTGCGAGTGAGTTTTAGTGCCTAGGAAGACAAACTGTTAATTGACGCAGTGCCACAACATATTACTGACAGTTTTCCTCCGCGTCTGATAAAATATAGAGTAAAAATCCTCTTCTTCATCGTGCACTATATATTTAGTTATCAGCAAACCTAGGCGCTTCCTTTTCTTTTTCCCCACGAGATTCATCAACTCCGTAAGGTATATTAGGATTCTGGTTCAAGTAACAACACGTGTAGACTGAACAATTAATGCACTTGATGTTTCATTTTCTGGAGAAACGCATGTGCGCAACGTATTTAAGTTCTGTGTCTTGCCAGCGCAAAAATGTCCCATACTGTTCAAGCAGCGCAAAATTCATGCTCTTAGTAAAACCCTGCTTAAAGCCTGTGTCACTTGGTACAAGTTTTTCCCTGAGCTTGACTGACGTACAAGAGTGTTAGTTACCTGGTAGCGGTGGCGGCTCGCTCATGTGACGCACGGGGTGAGGTATACGGCTAGTTGTATGGTGGCAAAATGCTATTTGAAGTACAGATGTGTGCTATAATAACTGAGAGGTTTCTCTACTTATGAGAATGACGCTTCCCAGTACTCATCGATTAATCGAATACCGCTTTCTTTCCTTTGCTGTGGAGATACCAGCGGTAACTTAAAGGCACTTTGAGGTTACGTTCCACCCGAATGCCTCCCTAGCGTGACTGCACTAACTGCGAGGCCCCGGTTTTTAGAGTGTGACGTTGGACGACGACATGACCCCTAATTGTCCAGCGCATGTGACACTCAGAGGATCGTGCACTTTCCTGTAAACAGAGTAGGACACTAGCATGCACACGAGGGGAAATGCAAGTCGGGGGAATAGGTGTTGCAGTGTAGCGGACGAGCGGTTAGAGGTAGTAAGAGCACGCGTAAGTAAATGTAATCAGGGTCTGTCTTTTTTTTTTAGGCATAGCCATGTGCAACGTACGGTTTGGTCGTAAATAGTAACGCCACTGTTACGATGTTCACAGATAATTTGGGTAATTGCAGGCACAATAGCACATTACAAATAATACAGTTCATCGTTTGATGTAATACTATGGATCGTTCACTGTCACTATTTCCACAGAAAACAAATTTACAAAATGCTCCACCCTACGTTTCAATAGCCATGGTTTTTTCACTTCCACTGGCAGGGTCAGTTAATTCACTTTCATCTTCACTGGGAGTCGGTAGTGGTTCCATCAGTATGACCTTAAGTGTTCTAGTCTGTACCACTTCTCACATTTACAGCACTTCTTCCTGTCTTCTTTTGTTATCGAAGCAATTTGTTCATCTGAAGGTGTTAACAACGTGTCAATTTTTCGTGCCAAACTACATTCTGAGACGCTGTTCTTGACTCTTGTCCATATCAGCACTATAGGATTCAATTCTGAGTGGTATCGAAGAAGTCGTAACAAAGCATGACTATATTCAGTTTAAATACTGTATATTTCATAAGTGATATGGCCTAGCTTGTTCATTTTGATGTATGAATACTATTGGAGTGTCAGCACATCCTTGTGGGAAAGAATTCACTTTTCTGTTAGCCAGGATATCATCCCTCTCCTCGCGAAGCTCGATGCTGAAGCACGATTCAGCTGCTTACTGAAGAAAGGGGCGTTCACTGTAACGAGGATAGTATCAGGTATTAGATTAAGTATTAATATCTCTCTGAGCTACTGTTCATAATTCGAGAATTCCGCGTCGTTGTAATAATCCCGTTTTCTCGCCAGATTTAAATCTTATGTAGGCTTTCGCTTTAAAACCGTCGTTTCTGCCAGCATGGATTATGATAATTCTGTTTCCTTCCGAAACAGGTTTCAGCAGACCCTGTAGTGAATCGTCACTCAATCCGTACAAGGCTGTGTGACAAGTGCGAACATATATCTGACCCATATAGACAACTGCACGATACTTAAGTCTGAACTATCGGATTGTTTCTAACCAGGCAATTCATTTTGTCCTGATACTATTTCGTTTCTAGAGTACTTTCCGGTTATTTGTGATATTCTTCCACCTAAATCCTAGAGTGCGAAGAATTTTACGAAGTGTGTTTACACAACCTTCAAAAATTATTGAACTCTGTAACTTTTATCTGTAATGTAGAAATTATTCACCAGGTGGCGAACGACTTGTTCATTAAAATTTTCTAAGCTGGGCTTCCTTACGAGGTGTGGACGATTTCTAGGATTCACGTGCCTGGTCTCTCCCGAGTTTCTGTTGATTTGCTGAAAGGAAATAAACGACACACCAGTTGCTTCGGCCAGTCATTTTTATGTGAATTTTAATTTCAATGGAGCACCTAGCACAGCTTGTTGCTGCATTAACTCACAGACATTTGCAACCACTTCACGTGTTTGACTATGAAGAACTTACTCCTTGCTTTGTGCTGGTGGTATCTTTAGCTTCGAGTGTGATCTCCCTCTCTGCTTCCAGTCTTCCTGCCCCTATCTCTGCCGTAACAATTGAAGCGACGGAGACACAAGAGTACACGTGTGCTGAAGCACAGTGGTTAAAGTAGGCTAACTTTGGTTTCTGTAACCCTAGCAAGCTTCACGGGTCCCCTTGAGCCTGCTGCACCTGACAACAAATATGGTTCAAACGGCTCTGAGCACTATGGGACTTAACTTCTAAGGTCATCAGTCCCCAAGAACTTAGAACTACTTAAACCTAACTAACCTAAGGACATCACACACATCCATGCCCGAGGCAGGATTCGAACCTGCGACCGTAGCGGTAGCGCGGTTCCAGACTGTAGCGCCTAGAGCCGCTCGGCCACCCCGGCCAGCCCTGACAACAAGTTGCGCTATAAATCCAACATGATTAGCCAGGTATATGTAGAGCGTAGGTAGTTTAACTACGGCTCATTTAAGGTGGGAGCAGCGAAATGAACGAAACAAAATTAAAGGAGATTGGAAAGAAATTAAGAATTGAGGTGTATACCCGTCACGAAACAGAGCTCAAAACCAGCTGGGGAAACGTTTTCGTGTGTTTGTGAGGAAGTTCCCAATAAATCGGTAGGTATCTCACAATACAAATTATTAAAAAAATGAATTTCACCAGCAGTTTCCTCACTCCACCAATACTTAGAAAGACGACAGTGATTTAGGTATTGAAAATTGTGCGTAAATGTGCGCAAAGAACTCGAGGCCAATTATGAGCATACTGGCTTCCTAAATTAGGCAAAAACTGATTGAGTCGCTCAGTGGATATTAAAAACAACATTCTGGCGAAGAAATTTTAGAATGAAAGAAAAGCTTCTTCTTTCACACATATACTTTTTAGAATAACATAATATGCAAAACGAACTTTTTGCTAGCCAAAATGCATTCGGAGAATTTAGAATGAACTCTTTTGGTTACTTGGAATGAATTCAGAGAAGCCGCAATGCATATCCTGGAAGACAGCAATTGAAATTTTAGTAACGGGGGTTATATTTCGCCGAAACATACTAAGGTCGCAGAAACTAGACTTCCAAAACCTTACTTTAGTTGGCGTTCTAGTATAATAGACATCTTAAGGTTCTTAGGCACAAAGGACCTCGTATTTCAGAGGTGGCTCTGTTTACTACAGAAAACATGTATTAGATATTACCTGATGATGGTTCGAATTGAGAGCAGCCAGTACAAACCGAAAGAGGTTGAAGTTGTAGAGAAAAACATTCATATCAAAATAACTAAATAAGCCCGAAATACGTCGGATGGGGAAAAAAGGACAAATAAAATCTACAATATTCTGGCCTAGAATGATCCAAAATGAATACATATTCCACTGAGCCTCGCCTTACGATATTCAAATAAAAAAGCTTTTCATGAACCACCAAACCCTACTCATAACACTAAAACAAAAGCGTGCAGAATATACTGCTACGTAGCGAGCTCTGCGGGAGAGCGGGCAGGCAAGCTTACTTGGGTTAAGCGTATCCTGCCATGGATGGGAGTAAAGTAGCCTGTCCGTTCTGCCGGTAACATGCGGCAGCTTGCCTGCCTTGCTAATAGGTAAACATGGGCAGGTCAAAAGCCCGAATGCATACACATCTTGTATTTACTAGTGGGGCGCCTGCGCCTGACTCAACGGCAACAAGTTCGGCGACGGCGATCAACTGAGCGGGGCCTACTTCGCACCTTCTTTACGGTGTTCATGTTTTTTCCATAAACTGTACAACGAAAATAGTACCGGTGCTATCATCCGAAAACATACGAAAGCAAGCTTTATAACTGACAACGGTACCTGCCGCTGCGCGAGTAATCAGTTGAAATTAAGGGGAGGTTTACTATCTTTGCGAGGTGCCGGGGCTAGCAGTGTATTTAACACTAAATTCTTCTAGAATCTACATACGTAAATGATGCTCTAAGCCCCCCCTTTTCTAACTCCAACTTTTGCTGTTGCACATGGATTAAAAAGATACGCGAACTAACTGTAATCAACCCTGCAAGTGGAGTAGAAAAGAGTTTGGCACCTGCAATAATTTAATTTGATAAATAAGTAAAATAAAGGAAGGTTTCATTAACGTAGTGAGAAGTGATAGGGTTGCTCTACTGATTAACAAAATGAAAATTCTGTCCAAAATAACAATATGATTTATTAAGACTAAACACAAAATAATAAACAAAAACACATGAAACATTTACAATACATCAAATTGGCTCAAATTGGATACTCAAATAAACGCTGTGAAGGTGAAGTTGTCCCTAAACTAGATTGTGACGTTTATGACGAAGTGGTATGTGGAGCCAATTCCTTGCAACTCAAATCTTAAGAGAGACACACAGCTAACCCAACATTAATTGCTGCTACATTAGTGAGAACTCAGACAATGTATACCCTAGATAGAACAAAGTTAGAAGAGACGAACAGGCGCGCTCTGCTGAGCTCTGATTATCGCCTAGCAAAAATGCCTGCTTTGCCGGTGCTGCGGACGTATATTACCAAGCTGTCTTCTTAGCTGCAAGGACACGATCTGGCGTACTGGTAGCGATGGCTGGTTGCTTCGACGTCCCGTCGTGGTGATGATAATGTCGCGAGTATAGCCCAAAACAAATTGTCCTCGTCTGGTTGTTCCAGTCTAAAGACTTCCTATCAATACAAATGCGCCTCTGAGGGAGACAAAGAAGGCTCGCCACACAATCACTGACGGTACAGTGATTTTCACAAGCGAAGTTACACAGTAACTCCGATACAGTCAACTTTAGCCAAAACTGCCCAAGACAGACAACATAGGCCGCTTGTACGCTGAACGCTCAATTGCCAACTGTACTCGGAAAGTTACGTTGAAGTCGAAACTTCAGCAACTTCGTTAAACAGTTACAATCAAATAAAAGTATATTAGACAGCCAACGGAAGGCAGGCTGTCCAGAGCAGCGAGAGCTCAGTGTTGTAACCTACTCCGACTGACAGGCGAGAGCCGACTACTCCACAAGAGCACCCCTACAAACCGAACACAAAACATTCCCACCCCCACGACAGTGGCCGTGGTTAACCGTTCCAATCAGTAACTCGAAAACCGGCGGAAAATTCCAGTCTATTGCCGGAGCACTACCATTCCACCAATGGAGATTCTTGGCGCCAATTTCTGCGCCGATTTTGCTACGTCACGGCGCTATGCCCTGAGCAAGCCAATCACAGTTACGATTTTGCAGAAAGCGCGGGAATTTGCCCGCCAAAACTGCCTGGGTACACAAGTCATTCCCACACCTCGCTGGTAGCCCGCCAGAAAGTGTTTTCGCTAAGTTTCTGCGAAGTAACGGAACCTCTAGCCCAGCCGCTACTTCAGGCGTGTCTCCGCCGCTATTCTACAATGTCGGCCTCTGGAAAGCATTCACTCGACTCCCTCACACCCGTCGGCTTACCCTTTCAAGATCAGCAGAGCCCGCCTGTCACCGGACCACCCGGGTGACGAGAGACGCAGCGTGGGAAGTCCGTGTGTGAAGGAATAGCAACTTTTCACTGCATGCAATTAGAGAGGAAAATCGTAAGATAGAAATATGAGAGGGAGCTCATGCCACCTCTCATCTTTGGCCCAAAAAAAAGCATGTTCTCTGAGAATTTTTTCTCAGGGTGTGTTATAGATAACGATGTCACATTTGGTCAAAATATTTATTGGTATTTCCCCCACAAACTGGGATTTTTACAACCGGAGATGTCGAAGAGCAATGGCGAAAGTGCCGTCGGAACGAAACAAAATTTCGATGTAGGCCTGCACGCGCGGTATGTCACAGGTCAGCCGGCTTGTCTGAAATCATAATTGAGTAGACGTTAGCGAAGTATATAAGATTCTTTAGGAGTTGTACCTCGCTTAAGTTATTTGGACCATAGGAAACAAAATGACGGACAATGAAAGAAAGGTTTTTTTTCACTGATTTTTCGACTTCGTCGGCCAAGTAAAAGTATTTATAGCTGATGGATAGGAATAAAAATGCTACAACTCCTAGACAATTTAGTTAGCTTCGTCGGAAACAAAGAATCATGCCAATCGGTTCAGTAGATTTGAAGTTACTATACCGCGCGATAAAAAAGACGTCATTTCGAGAAAAATCGGTTTGAGGTTTTGACTACATATAAATGCAATATTATGCAACGTAAGTTCAATCTGCTATTCCGCGTCCATAAACTATTCTTTCCTCTTCCTCACAGAGGATGTTCTGTTCGATATGGGGCATCCTGCGCTGCTCCAGAGCCGCTCGTACGGCCAGTGACAAGCGGATTTCGGCCGTTTGAATCCGGTCGTCGTCGGAATGCTTGGCGAACTGCGTCGAATACAGTCCGAGGGTGACGTCCATCGTTGTCATGCTCTTCAGTATTGCTGAATACTCTTCGTTGAAGCTGCTTACTGCCAGGAAAGTCACAATCTCCACAGTCTTCGCACCAGAATGCGAATGATTGGGGGCTAACTTCCAAACACATGCGTTCAAACTTTCATTTGAATTTTGTGTGTTTCCTCCCAAGCACCGGTACAATAACTCTTCCTCCGAAAGGAAAAAACTGGTGCGTGAAAATGCCGATTTCAGGCAGGTGCATTTTTATGTTCGACCGCGAATAACAATCATTTCCGTTCCGTATTGGGAAAAACCGTTTCAGGGGTAGATTCTAAACACTTTAATGGATCCAAAAATGTAATTTAAAAAAAAATCGAAAAATCGATTTTTTGAGCCAAAAGATGGTAAACCCCCCTTAAGCGACTTCTGTTCCGTGTGAGACGAGGTTAAAAATGTGTGGGGCTTCGCGCGATGACACGGTAGCTCCGTGGACAATGCGGAGCATTATATTCTGCAGAGTCGAAAGATATAAGACATAAATGTTGACCTCATATACTAGCTTCTTGCATAACCAGCGATTCGTCGAAGTACGCGGGGGTCCACCGAGTAGGTAGCTCCATTAAGAACGGAACCTGCGCGGCAGGCGGCTGTTGGACCTGCGCATCCATAACTCAGACAGCCGAGAGCCTTAACGAATAGGAGAAACGAGCAGCGGGCCGGCTGTGTAGTTATTCCGGAGCGCGAGACGTGCCCAGTGGCGACTGCGACCCGCGGATGATGGAGAGGGGCCAGCGCGGCTAGGTGGGGCCCGTAATAAGAACGGAGCGACCGGAGGCAGGCGCTGGCGCAGGTATGCGCTCGCTAATGGAATAATTATTATTCGGTTAACATCTTACTTAACCGCGCGGCCTCTCGCAGTATCATTCCGCTGTGAAGAAGAGAAACAAGCGGTGGGCGGCGTGTTTGGCCTGCCAGCGGATCTCGGTGGGCGGCAAGTGGCGCACCGTACGCCGGGTCACGCCGGCGTGGGCGACGCCACCATCCGTCAACGTCGGGCCCTGCCTAATATCATCATTACACTGCTCCATGATTTATCTGCTGCCGTGGGAAGAGCGCGCGGGGTGGCTCTCCCACAAGGCAGCTGGGCCAGAAACTGTACGCCGCACGTGATATCATTCCAGCGAAAGTGACGTGTATCTGTTCAGTAATCAGATAAACTGAATTAAGAAGTCATTTTAACGCAGTACACATGCTTCAGTCTTGTGAGAGCCTTAGCAAGGCGAAGGTCATATTTCACAGTCACATAGTACGAAATGAGCTGAATTGTAACTAGGGTAATGTAACATAGAGTGTTCCTCAAGGTTTCACATGAGGGCCGTTTCTATTCCTGATTTTCATTAACAATTCGCATTTAACTGTAGCAGAAAAATGCAAAACAGTTGTTTCCAAATCTAACTCTATTTCATCTAAACACCGCATGGCACTTTACACTGTCTGCTGGAGAGCACTGAGCCTGCCACTCCTATATCTCCTCCTTTCCTGTTCCACCCTGAAGAACGATTGTTGCTAAACCTCATTATGTGTTCGCAAGTCTCTAATTTTACCTCATACCTGCGCTAAGTTGGCTGACTCCTAGAAACGTACATCCTTGATATTTTAAAACTAAGCCCCAATGCGAACCACAACTCCTCTCGTGTAGCGTCTGCCACTGTAGTTGGTTACGAATCTCCATAACGGTTTCACCTCTACTAAATGAAGACCTGAAAAGCGCCCTGACCTTATGTTTGCTGTCTCAATCAGATGTTCAGATGTGTGTGAAATTTTATGGGACTTAACTGCTAAGGTCATCAGTCCCTAAGCTTACACACTACTTAACCTAAATTATCCTAAGGACAAACACACACACCCATGCCCGATGGAGGACTCGAACCTCCGCCGGGACCAGCCGCACAGTCCATGACTGCAGCGTCTTAGACCGCTTGGCTAATCCCACGCGGCTGTCTCAATCCGATATCTCGCGAGACCTAGACTGCTGGTTAATCACTCGAACACCTTCGGAGTGCTTTCAGGAGCGCTAGTTCTTTAACGTTCGCAGGAGACCTTCTGTTAAGTTTGGAAGGTAGGAGACGAGGTACTGGCAGAAGTAAAGCTGTGAGGACGGGGCGTGAGTCGTGCTTGGGTAGCTCAGTTGGTAGAGCACTTGCCCGCGAAAGGCAAAGGTCCCGAGTTCGAGTCTCGGTCCGGCACACAGTTTTAATCTGCCAGGAAGTTTCACCTTGGGAGGTGGACTACACTTCCTGAGAATTCTTGCGATGATTCTGTCTGGGATCTTCCCGTCGTGCGATTAGTCCTAAGTAGCCGTTTCCCTTCCAGTTTTTCTGTACGTATACTCCCAAACTGCTTCCAGTGTCTTGCGGCAATCGCATAATACACAACTGGCCATTGAACCTGCTACCCCATGAAGATGACGTGCTACAGACGCGAACTTTAACCGACAGGAAGAAGATGCTGTGATATGCAAATGATTAACTCTGTTTGACTCAACGCCCAGGCGTATCAAGGCTGTTATTACGGCCAGAGGTGGTTGTTCTGGATACTGATTTCTCAGGATCTATGCACCCAAATTGCGTGAAAATGTAATCACATGTCAGTTATAGTATAATATATTGTTCCAATGAATACCCGTTTATCATCTGCATTTCTTCTTGGTGTAGCAATTTTAATGACCAGTAGTGTATTATAACAACGGGTCACTGCTCCTATTTATCGGAAATACATTAGATTTCTTTGTGTTGGAATTCAGCTGCCGATCTCTCCTCCAAGTATCGATCCTTTGCACGTTGTCCTGAATTCTATGTACCCAACAGCATCATCCCCGGATAGACTTAAGGGAATTACAGTGTTATTCCCTAAAGGCTTTTCAATACACAGTTCATTTCAATTTCCGTAGGTTTGCTTTTATTCATTAGGTGTCAGTACAGTATCGAACGCTTTCTGAAGTGAAGGAAGTAATGATGCTAACATAAATGTTTAGAAATTGAGTAATATAGAAAGGCATATTAGGGAGAAAAGCATGTCTTGATGCACAGCTGATATGCTGACTCTTAACTATAACAACACACACTATATTCAGTTTCTAACCCACAATTATGTTTTGTGCCATCTGAAACTAATCTAAATAAACACACTCAGATGGATGAAAAGTTTCGAGAAAAGCAAGTGCTAATCTTCTCCTACAGAACCAATGTGCACCTCCTTCTGCGATTGCTATTAGAACACTGAACAATGCCAGGACCAGTGATCCAATGTTTACATTGCATACTTGCCCTATTGATGCCATAAGATGCGATACTTTATTACAGATCCGTTGCGAAGGAAAAAAGTTTCGACCTAGAAGACAGTCACTCGGACTCACGAAGCTCATGGAGGTCTCTGTTTAATGAGCTTTGGGCTCAACATTAGACGAAGCAACGAACCTTATTCGTCCAGTAGTTACTTAAATACTAATCGAAAGAGCCTGGATCGTCAGTGTCAAACTAGAGGTTTTTTTGAAAATGATTAAGCCTCTCCTGTCCCATACAAGAATATTTTAAATCCTTTTGGTTGAGTTAGAGTAATCTTTCCTCACTAAAACATACCGAAAAGCGCAAATAGGTCTGTTCGTGTTTTCCGTGGTTTCATTCCACGAGAATGACGAGATGTTTCCTTCTACACGTCATTGCCGATACCAGACTCTTTCAGCATTGATTATTAAGTTCTGTAAAAGCACACATTTTGTACGCTGTATGGCATTATTATGGTTATTACCAGGCCTTGTTAGTGTTTGGATGTTGACCACCTGCGTACTCCAGGTGAAGTCGCCGAAATGGCGTCCAATTGAAAATCTCGCACCAGGCCATTGTGCCACACAGAATTCTTAGCATTATGATTTTTAAATATAGTTCTATTTTTCATTACTAAATGTGGTTCTCTTAATATGTTACGAATATCTTGTGAAATGTTCTGGTAACTCATGTAATTTCCATGTAGATCAAAATGAATGCTATTTGCAGGGAGAACATTAATAAAACCGACAAACTGCAGTGACGGATTTCTGACTGGAAATGAAGGAAAAAAGGTCCTAACAAACATGTGTTCAGAACTGGATGGTGTACTTCCAACGACAACAAATCGTCGCGGCAGAAATTACAGAAGTGCATCGCATCCGCGTCACAACAAATGTTTTAAGTGGCCTGCACGGGCTTGCAGGTGGTGGGGCTAGAAGCGGTTGTCATGCAGGATGCATGAGATCGTACTTTGGCTTGCAGCATATTGGCAGGTCAGTTGCCTGGAGCCTGTGATTGGGTTAGTCTCAGTAACCTGCAGAACCCGGTCCTCAAAATCTGGTATACGCACAGTCCGTCATCTCACTGAACCCATGAGCACACAAACGCCCAAAAAGGGCGTGAAATGTTGTGTTATGCCGTTAGTGCCTGTGAGTGTACTTGTTTTGACATAGCCCTGCCGACTCCCGATCATTTCCATCTGCTTGGCCATACGCAAACGCCATTTCGGCTTGTTCCCCACATGAATGCCGGACCATTCCGCTGGTTACAGTACGCTGAGTCAATAACACAGCCTGCAACACACAAAGGTCACAGGAACTGTGATTCGTCAGCGCCATCTACCGCGGCAACAATGCTATTCCGAACCATGTTCATCGGACGTTTCTTCCTCTATTTCCAGTACGGAATCCATCATTGCAATCTGTTGGTTTTATTAATGTTGACTCTGTGTAGCTTCATTCGGCTACGTCTGAGACAATCATAAAGAAAACCAGAGAATTATTTTTTCTCTTCGCAATCAAAGTAAATATTCTTCCAAGAAATCAAGCGTCTGGTATTTTGTAGAATTACTTTGTAAGTAGGCTGTTTATGTTTTCTTTATGTAAGTAGGCTGTTTATGTTTTCTTATTGGCAACGTTACGTAGTGCTCTGTATGAAAATCACTGGCTGTGCTGTGTGCAGCCTGTGGCTAGTTTGCATTGTTGTCTGCCATTGTAGTGTTGGGCAGCGGCAGCTGGATGTGAACAGCGCGTAGCGTTGCACAGTTGGAGGTGAGCCGCCAGCAGTGGTGGATGTGGGGAGAGAGATGGCGGAAGTTTTGAAATTGAACTGCTATATATATTATGATTATTAAGGTAAATACAGTGTTTGTTCTCTATTAAAATCTTTCATTTGCTAACTATCCCTATCAGTAGTTAGTGACTTCCGTAGTTTGAATCTTTTATTTAGCTGGCAGTAGTGGCGCTCGCTGTATTGCAGTAGTTAGAGTAATGAAGATTTTTGTGAGGTAAGTTATTTGTGAAAGGTATAGTTTAATGTTACTCAGGGCCATTCTTTTGCAGGGATCTTTGATAGTCAGATTGCGTTGCGCTAAAAATATTGTGTGTCAGTTTAAGCACAGTCGTGTAAAATTGTTCTAAGGGGATGTTTCAACTTCCCTTTATCGTTTATAAGAAACGAATGTGGAAGTTCATTTCTCTTCTAAGTGATTCTGTGTATTTTTCCTGCATGAGTTGGGAGAGATCGGATGTAAGTGTAATGTATTCTTGTTTGATGGCAGTAATTGACCCATTTCTTATACATAGTCGTGTGTAATTATTTCAGAATCAATACCTCCTTCACTTTCTTTGTCATTAAAGTAGTTTACATTTTATCTGTATGCTTTATCGCGGCCTACGGCGTAAAGTTGGAAAGGGGGTTATTCGATAATGAAACGACCGAACACTGTTCAGTTTGTATCGTTATCACATCATTAATCGAATGCAGAACCTCCCTGAGATTAATTTTGCTATCGTCCTTCTATATCTTAAGTAACTTTTTGCATAGGATTTGTTGTCAACTATTCGATCACACTTGATCGAAGAGTGAACATACCGAACAAGCTCACTGGCGTGGTGCATAGCTTCCTTTCTCCTTTTTCTTCAGCTGGTGGTGGTGTATTTAACTATTATTAATCATAGCTCACATTTTTCAGAAGCTTCACGGGCTTGCATGAAAAAGAAAATTCCCATCGTCATTGGAACATGCTTTCTTGTCGCAATAATTAGCGTATGTGAAGTTTTATGTCATTCGATATATTTTGTGTCGTCGCTTATTGAGAAACTTTTCATTGAAAGATCTCATAATACAAGAAAGGCACGTTTCAGTCGACAGTACTTGACACATTGGCCGCTCGACGGCGATTTCGAGTTCTGCTTTCACGAAAGAATGTCTGGTTTAGAAAGCCAGGACCACACTAGTGTAGCCTGTGTGCCGTGGTGTACGAGTACGGCCACCGCAAGGAAAATACCAGATTAACTGAGTTTAAAAAGAAGGAAATTCCAAACCACAATGTTACAAAGGGTCTTGGACACGCTGTGTGAATGAATTTGTGTCTGCAGTGTCAACTTCCCAGAAAACTAAAAGGAACATTAAAATGTAAATGAAGTGGAGAATATACTTTAAGCAATTGATTCCAGATCAACGAGCAGCCTTGCGAGACGTTCAACACAGCTGGGCATTTCCATACGATGTCGACTCTCACAGATTGCGTCAGTATCACCTGCAGTCCATGGAGTACACACGAAACGGAAGTAATGTACTAGCGGAAAGAACTTTGTGACTCGCCAGCTGTCAATGTCAAATAGAGTCTGCTGATCCTGTTCAAACACCGACTGCTGTGGCCGAACGCTTCTAGGCGCTTCAGTCCGGAACCGCGCTGCTGCTATGGTCGTAGGTTAAAATCCTGCCTCGGGCATGGGTGTGTGTAATGTCCATAGGTTATTTAGGTTTAAGTAGTTCTACGTCTAGGAGACTGATGACCTCAGATATTAAGTCCCATAGTGGTTAGAGCCATTTGATCCGGTCCAAGCGATGTTCACCTGTGGTGGAATCGATAGTTGCCAAAACTCTCACACGTTAGTGTGGAGACAGTAACACCACAACCAATATTTTTTCCCAGCATCATATCTTAGTTAACGTGTGATTTGTTTCTTATAACCAACTATTAAAGCCGGCCGGAGTGGCCGTGCGGTTCTAGGCGCTACAGTCTGGAACCGAGTGACTGCTACGGTCGCAGGTTCGAATCCTGCCTCGGGCATGGATGTGTGTGATGTCCTTAGGTTAGTTAGGTTTAATTAGTTCTAAGTTCTAGGTGACTGATGACCTCAGAAGTTAAGTCGCATAGCGCTCAGAGCCAGCCAACTATTAAACAAGTTACGGCAAACAATCTTCTTGGCAGAGTTCTGCATTCATTTATTGAGTGAACTGTTTCTGTTATATTTTCAGGGCAGGAATACTCTTGCGACATCAAGGCCAGTGACACAGTGGCTTTAAGAGTCATTATTATATCCACCGAAGTTGGCATGACATATATTTGAATTAAAAACAGTCCTGGTTGCAACTTATTCTTTTTTATTAATAACGCATTTCGCCTTCGCGGGGATCTACAGATTATCTTAAAATTTTCCTTTTACAGTAATTTAGAGCCATAAAGCGGCTCTTTGCTAGACTGAAGAAGGCATCGAATCTGATAACCCTGCAGAGATCTTTTCTTTTCTCGTCGGGATAATCAGATACGACGCTTGCTTCAGTCCAGCAGAGACCCGTTTTATGACTGTAAATTGTTGTAAAATGAAAATTTTAAGTTAATCTGTAGATATACCGCGAAGGCGAAACGCAGTATTAATAAAAAAAGAAGTAGTCGCCACCAAGACAGTTTTTAATTCAAATATTGTGCGTACTGTTGCTGTACCAGATGGTCTAATGGAGTGGGAGAACTTTTACATGTGTTTGACACTGGAAAAGTCCTGACCGGGGTACTGAATGGTTATGATTATGCAGTAGAATAGGGATAAAAAGAGCAACACAAACAACACAAAATTAGTTCTTCACGGAAAGAAGCAACACGAAGGAACCCGAAGTTCAACTCAACTACGTATTGCACGTTTGCCCAGGACATATTGGAAATTATGTCGATGTAGACGAAGGCAGTGGCGTTCTCGACTCCTTACCGCTCTCGATTCGTTACAGGCTCCATTCATCTCATTCTGCACAGTTAGTTTCAACTCGCTGCTGCAGTTGCGCAACATTCTCATTTGCAACACCATGCACCGGCTCCCTGCCCGGCACCAGAGATAGAAGTCCAGGGTTTAAGATCCGGAGATATAGTGGGCCAAGCAAATTGTCCTGCGCGACCTGTCCAAAAAATGGATCTGAGCACTATAGGACTTAACTTCTGAGGTCATCAGTCCCCTAGAACTTAGAACTACTTAAACCTAAGTAACCTAAGGACATCACACGCATCCATGCCCGAGGCAGGATTCGAACCTGCGACCGTAGTGGTCGTGTGGTTCCAGACTGTAGCGCTTAGAAACGCTCGACCACTCCGGCCTGCCGACCTGTCCACTTATAGGGATGAGGAACTCTGAGATACTCTGCTGCCTCCCTAATGAAATGTACAGGGGCACCGTCGACAAAGCAACATCGGTCCATATGAAGGCGAGCACGACTCGTCGAAAATTGTACTGGCCCAATATGTAATGCGTACCACGAATGACATCATGCATCATAACTTAGAAATAAGGCAATTTCAGACAGAACTTTATTTTACTCTTATTAGGTGACTGTACTGTCTGGTCATTTATGATAAATAAATGTGATTTTTTTATTAACGTTCTGATACTTTCGTTAGATTCTCTTTATTTTGTTGTTGCATTCGCTGTAATTTAAGGCAGATGGCTGGGAAAAACACTCCCGTAAGGTTTGAATAAAGCATTAGTAGTGTACTTCTTGACACGCCTGGTAATTAGAAATGGAACGATAGTAGAAGGGTTAATGGTCGACTTCGGTTTACTGGAAGAGTTTTAAGAAAGTGTCGTTCATCTGTAAAGGAGCCGTGTTTAGGACCATAATGTGACTCATCCTCGAGTACTGAGTATTTTGTATCCGCACCAGGTCGGATTAAAGTAAGACATCGAATCAATTCAAAGGCGGGCTGCTAAATTTGTTGTCGGTAGGTTCGATCAACACAGAAGTATTACGGAGATGCTTCGGGAATCATATGGAAATCCCTGGAGGGAAGGCGACCTTTTCGAGGAATGCTGTTGCAAAAATTTAGAGAACTGGCACTCGAAGGCAACTGCTGAACGATCATCTGCCGCCAAGTACATTTCACTTGAAATGAAATGATCTTATGGCAGTGATGGTCGGGTGGCCCCATCCGGGGGAGTTCAGCCGTCGAGTTGCAAGTCTTAATGCACGTGACGCCACAATTGACTTCTTGCGAGTCGATGATGACGATGAGGAGGAGGACAGCAGAATACCCAGTCCACGAGCGGGGAAAATCTCCGACCCAGTCGGGAATCGAACCCGGGCCCGCTGAATGTAGGCAAACACGCTAGCACTCAGTTAAGCAGGCGGACACAGGTCTCGTAATGACCGTGAACATAATATAAGAGAAATTAGGGTTCGTGCGGAGACTTATAGACAGTTCTTTTCTCTCGCTCGGTTTGCGAGTGGAACAGGTAAGGACGTGACTAGTAGTGGCACGTGGTGCCCTTCGAAACACGCCGCCCGGTGGCTTGCGGATTATGAATGTAGATGTAGATGCAGTACTGAATTCAGAACTTGTAAATCATGTTTTATCCCACGTTAGCTTATTGTATTGTCTGCCCATTGTAAGTAGGCTGTTTAGGTTCTTATATTGGTAACGCCGCCGCCACGTAGCGCTCTCTGTATGAAAATCACTGGCTGTGCTGTGTGCAGTCTGTGGCTAGTTTGCATTGTTGTCTGCCATTGTAGAGCGGCAGCTGGATGTGAACAGCGCGTAGCATTGCGCAGTTAGAGGTGAGCCGCCAGCAGTGGTGGATGTGAGGAGAGAGATGGCGGAGTTTTGAAATTACATATATTATGACTTGTGATGATATTAAGGTAAATACATTGTTTGTTCTCTATTAATATCTATCATTTGCTAACTATCCCTATCAGTAGTTAGTGCCTTCCGTAGTTTGAATCTTTTATTTAGCTGGCAGTAGTGGCGCTCGCTGTATTGCAGTAGTTCGTGTAACGAAGATTTTTGTGAGGTAAGTGATTTGTGAAAGGTATAGGTTAAAGTTACTCAGGGCCATTCTTTTGCAGGTATCTTTGATAGTCAGATTGCGTTGCGCTAAATAATATTGTGTGTCAGTTTAAGCACAGTCTTGTATAAATTGTTCTAAGGGGACGTTTCACCATTTATTATAAATAAATGTGATTGTTTATTAATTTTGTAACACTTCGTTATATTTCTTTTTATTTTATTACAGCACTGTCTGAAAGTAGCAAAACCGGTAGCGTGTTAGTAAAGACTTCCAAATCTGGAAGGTAGATTTTATTGATAATTTCAAGATTATGATGCAGATGTAGCACCTAGTCTTTCGGCAAATTTTACGAGAGAAATGTACACTCATAACTGCAGGTACAACAACGGAGTCTGTTGTGAGTACGGTATGTGCTCATGAAATTCCATATCCCTTGTCATAGCCGCGTTAGTTGAGGGTTACCATAGCACAACGTGTCACATACACACGTACAGTATGGTATCCAGCAGATATTCGCACTGTTACTAGGACGAACTAGCAAGGCTATAAAGCGCAGAAGATGGTAACTTGACAAATAGATCAACGGAATTCCTAACTTATACTGTGTATTGTAACAGATGGTTCAAATGGCTCTGAGTACTATGGGACTTAACATCTGTGGTCATCAGGTCCCTAGAATGTAGAACTACTTAAACCTAACTAATCTAAGGACATCACACACATCCATGCCCGAGGCAGGGTTCGAACCTGCGACCGTAGCAGTCGCGCGGTTCCGGACTGAGCGCCTAGAACCGCTCGGCCACCGTGGCGGCTATTGTAACAGATGTCCTCAATGACATTCTCTAGTTTCAGATAGAATAACTTGCTGTTTCTTGTTCTCAGCTACGTAGACTTGCCTTTAATAGCGATTAACATCGGGTAAGTGACGCACCTCCGTGGCTCCTGTCGTGGAGGTAGTCATTCAGGCTATTAGTGGCAGGACGGGTAAGTTACATGATCATCATATAGTGGTTCGGCAGGTGTTTGGGTTGAATCCAAATTCTCTGCCAGTATGTCAAGTAAAGATGACTGCGCTATGCTTTTTGATGGTTTTCTCTTAATGTTATTCGAGAGAGAATTATACACTGAGCAACAGGGTTTCAGCCTCTCTTTATGCCGTAATTCTGTAATTGTCTTAACCCAGTGGTGAAGTATTCCACTGCAGTAATGACGCTTCTTTGGTTCTTTTTTTTTATCAGTAGTGATGCAGGCAGGGTGCAGAACCGGTAGTGAGTTTATACTGGAGTGGACTACGTGCGTTTAAAGCCTCAGAACTGATTAAAAACGCTAAAGAAGCCTCATTAACAGCTTCCCACTGCAGCGGACAACTGCACCACAGGGTAAGAACCGAAAATAGTGCTACAGTACATGAGCACGCATCATAACTACCTTCACTATTCTTTTACACTGCCAATGTCAAAATAAGCTACAACGAAAGGCTATAATTCTCTGTTTCAGTATGTTGCAGCAGGAGTTGCAATGTTTGGGCTAGATCAGCAGACATATTATGATTAACTTCAAACTATTTTCTAGTAATCCTCCTTAGCGTTTCGTTACAACTAAGTGATGGGACCATTTTAACCACCGTAGACTGTCAGTGTGAGTCATTTAACGCACCACGTTTATAAATTACATTACTGGCCACATTCGGCCTTAGAACATTATCAAATGTACGATACTGGTGATTTGTGTGTCATATTAAATTTTTATTTTTGTTTCATGTTATGTGGGGACAGACACGTTCTTGCACATACATATGACGAATATTACTAATATAGTCCTGTACATACCAACCAAATTACAGGAACAACTTTCACCACACGTCATTTAGGCAAAAGTCTTACCAATAGAGAGCTTGATATCCCTAGCACATTCGCTCAGCAGCGTACCGTGAAATTTTTCACATTCATACATATATCTAACATGCATCGTAGATTAAAGGAACGAAACGGACAGCGTACGGTGGTTGAAATGGTTCCATCATTTAGGTGATACTTGGAGGGTATTGATTCGTACAAGAAGAAATTATTGTTTAGTTGCGAAAGACATTGGACTTGCTCGGTATTCATCATCCTTACATCGTAGAAGGCGAGCGTTTACATCTCTTCAGAGACGGACTCAGGTTGCACCGAGTGCCCCCAGAACCGGTTGCATCCTCCATTGAAGACTCGTGCTGCGCGCATTACCTCGGAGCCTCGTGCCAGACGTGACCTACGTATCGTCAAATCGCAGCCGTCCAGTCACGAAGCCGCCGCTGGTGGCTGCCCATTCACAGCAAGAAACCTCCTCCCCCATTGATGACACCTACGTTTTTGTCTGACCTGTTTCTGAACCGTGGGTCATGGAAGTAAACCTTTCTCTTTCCAGTAATTCGTCGAACTATTTTTTCTTCCACTTCTAGCCGAAAGAAAAAAAAATGTTTCCCTAACTCACGCGATACCTTACTCACGCGCATGACCGTAATTTCTGAAGCTATAGTTGAGTTCCAAGGTCAGTGCCGCTACGCTTTGTAACTTGTAACGAATCAGCTCTGCGGAGGGGCAAGGTTCCGTAAATGTAGTTGACCGGTTTCGTATTCAGTGAAGCGAAAGACTATATAATCGTTGTTCTAATTTACTAAATTATCATTTAATGAACATTGCATGAGTGTAAATTTTTGCTGCGAGATTCCGATTCAGCAAAGTTCTCTTTGTTAAAGATCATGATCACAATTAATAAACTATTCCAGGCTCGTATGCCATTATCGAATGAATTTCACATTGACGCCCAACGTTTCGTCCCCACCTGCGTTAGACATTTTCAAGGTGGTTCATAGCTTCTTTGAGTGTTCGTTTCACACCCTGGCTCGCTACATAACTAAACTCTGCCCGAACAGGTCGTGAATGCCCAACGGTACCGACCGGCTGCAGTGTCATCCTCAGCCCACAGACATCACTGGATGCAGATATAGAAGGGCATGTGGTCAGTACACCGCTCTCCCGGCCGTATGTCAGTTTACGACACCGGAGCCGCTACTTCCGGCCGGCCGAAGTGACCGTGCGGTTAAAGGCGCTGCAGTCTGGAACCGCAAGACCGCTACGGTCGCAGGTTCGAATCCTGCCTCGGGCATGGATGTTTGTGCTGTCCTTAGGTTAGTTAGGTTTAACTAGTTCTAAGTTCTAGGGGACTAATGACCTCAGCAGTTGAGTCCCATAGTGCTCAGAGCCATTTGAACCATTTGAACCGCTACTTCTCAATTACGTAGCTCCTCAGTTTTGCCTGAAAAGGGCTGAGTGCACCCCTCTTGCCAACAGCGCTCGGCAGACCGGATGGTCACCCATCCAGTGCTAACAAAGCACGACAGCGCCTTACTTCGGTGATTTGGCGGGAGCCGGTGCTACCAGTGCGGCAAAGCTGTTGGCTGCTCGCTACAGAGTGCAGCAAAATTCGGTTTACTCGTGCTCTTCCGCTGTGGAGTGACGTCACATGTTTTCAATACCCGAGCGCAACTGGGAGTTCAAATGGTTCAAATGGCTCTGAGCACTATGGGACTTAACATCTATGGTCATCAGTCCCCTAGAACTTAGAACTACTTAAACCTAACTAACCTAAGGACAGCACACAACACCCAGCCATCACGAGGCAGAGAAAATCCCTGACCCCGCCGGGAATCGAACCCGGGAACCCGGGCGTGGGAAGCGAGAACGCTACCGCACGACCACGAGATGCGGGCATACAACTGGGAGTTGTTTGTTGCCATCGCCCGCCGTTTCCATTACTCCATGGTGGAAGACTGGTACACATTCTTCAGCACAGGGATCCAGATGTCATTTAGTTTCATGCCCACCTCCCTCCTATTGAAATTCCTGGGGTGTTTAACAATCTCTATCGCTCACTTTCGTGGTATCCGCTTGTGGCTGCCACTACTTGCGTCCTATCGAAATGAATGTCGTGGTTTCCTCGCTGCAAATCATGTTCTGCATAGAAGTCCAACTTACGAGCAACTGACCGCCCAGATGAACCTAGGGGCTATCAACAGCGTCTCCTCAACCACCTTGCAGCGAACGTTGCAGCGTATAGGCCTCCGCCTGATTCATGCACCCACGCTGACTGCTGTATATCGGCACCGAAGGCTGGAATTTGTTCTCCAATGCCCTAGCTAGACGTCCACTGAATGGTGACACATGGCCTGTTCAGATGAATCACGTTTTTGATGTCAGCCTTGAAACGTCTAAAGCAAACAAGGCGGGAGCATTTTTGTCTGGAGAATGTTTTCATGGTATTCCCTCAACAATCTCGTTATTATGGAAGATAATGATCAGAACAGGTATGCATCTATCCTTAGACACCATTTACACCCCTACATGCAGTTTTTTTTCCTCGGCACGATGGTATATATCATCACGACAATGCAACGTGTCACACAGCTTGCAGTGTACGTGTGTGGTTCGAAGAGTACTGGGATGAGTTTACAGTACCTCCTGGACATCAAACTCTCCAGGTTTAAACCCAGTCAAGAATCCGAGGGAGTACCTCAATAGGGCTGTTGGCGCCATCGATTCTCACTAGAGTAACTTGGCACATCTGGCCATGGTGCAGGAGTCGACATGGCTTCACATCCCTGCTGATACTTTCCAGAACCTCACTGACTCTCTTACTACACGTCTCGCAGCAGTCCACGCTGCAAAAGGTAGTTATTCAGGATTTTGACAGGTAGTCACATTGATGATAACCTTGGGAATGCCCCAAGGCCATGGTTCAGTGCCGCTACTACTTACAATTTATGTTAATGACTTAATGAATTACGTGAGAGGCTCCATCAGGCTTTTTGCGGACAATGGTGTTGTCTGTACGGAGGCTGCAAAGCCAGAATACTGTAGCAAGTTGCATGAAGTGATGTAGAGGATTGTCCATTGGAGCACGGACTCGCAGTTGAGCCAGAATGTACGAGGCGTGTTTTTTTAAGTAAGTACCGTTTTGAGATTAAGAAAAAGACGTGCTAAGATATCTCAATAATTTTATATTTACATGAAAGCCTGTACCTTAATCTACTTTTCTATATAATTTCCGTCAATATTGAGGCACTTCTCATAACATTGTACCAGTTTTTGAATACCTTCCTGTATCACCACTGTTTTGACTTCGTCGTCGTCTTGAAGACGCTGACCGCCTAGGTGATTCTTCAAGTGCAGGAACAGATGGTAGTCACTGGGCGCAAGATCGGGGCTGTACGGAAGATGATCTATAGTTTCCCATCGAAAAGATGTGATGAGATCTTTGGTTTGATTCGCCACACGCGGACGGGCGTTGTCTTGCAGCAAAACGATGCCCTCGCTCAACTTCCATGGCCCGTTGCTTTGATTCTGGTGTGACGTAGGCCACCCATGTTTCATCGCCCGTAACAGTTTGGCTTGAGAAATCGTCACCGTCGTTGTGATACCGCTCAAGGAAAGTAAATTCACTGTCTAAACTTTTCGTTTTGTGCACATCCGTCAACATTTTCGTTACCCAACGTGCGCACAATTTTCGGTAATTCAAGTGCTCGGTCACAATGCCATACAAAACACTACGAGAAACATTAGGAAAGTCATCCCGCAAGGAGGAAATCGTAAAGCGTGTGTTTTCTATCACCTTATTGTCCACTTCCTGCACCAAACTTTCATTAACGACCGAAGAACGCCCACTCCGTTGTTCATCGTGCACATTTGTGCGGCCATCTTTAAATGCTCTCACCCACTTTCTTACCATTCCATCACTCATAATGTTTTCTCCGTAAACTGCACAGATCTCACAATGAATATCGATCGCTTTTTGGTCTTTAGCACTAAGAAATCTTATAACTGCCCGTTCTCCACAGTCGGCGGGACTCACGAGTATCGAAGACATTTTAAACACTCAGTACACAGCGTAAACAAGAAAGAATCAGACTGTAATGGCGTCAGTGCGTAAATTAAGATACAGGCTTTCATGTAAAAATAAAATTATTGAGATATCTTACCACGTCTTTTTTTTAAATTTCAGAACGGCACTTACTTAAAAAACACGCCTCGTAAATAAATGTAACGCATTCCATATAAACAGGCGAAGACGTACACCGCTGGATGATTTCGCTATCAGCAACCAACTACTGTAAACAGGAATTATCGTAAAATACATAGGCGTGCCATCTCGAGCTACCTGAAGTGGAATGACCACATAAACGCTAAAAAGAGGAAATTCCGTACTAAGATTCGTTGCGAGAAGAAATGTAGTTCGTCCACGAAGGATTTGGTTACGTAACACTCGTTCGACTGATTCTTGAGTGTTGCTCATTAATCTGGGATCCTTTCCGGTAGGATTAGTGGAAGAGATAGTGAAGATCCAACGAAGAAGCTAGAAGGCATTTCGTCACGAAATTGTTTACTCGGTGCGAGAGCGTTACGGTGAAGGTTAACAAACAAACTCTTGTGGTAGACGCTACAAGAAACGTTAATGCATCGAGGGGAGGTCTATTGTTAAGATTTCGAGAGCCTACGTCCTAGGAAGAGTCGGGCTACAAATTACGTCCTCTCACACGCGTTCCTCGAAATGACTATGATGATAAAATCTGAAAAGTAAGATATCAAACGGAATTTTATTGACAATCTGATGTCATCATGGACCACTTGAAAATGGTAAAATGTCTGTTTGCTGAAATATATTGGAGTATGTACAACTTGCTCGACGAAATGTGTGTACCGAAAGATTGGAAAATTACAGGGGTCACACCAATACTTAAGAAAGGAAATAGGAGTAATCCACTGAATTAGACTCATATCACTATCGTCGATTTTGGAGAGTATTTTGTGGTCGAACGTTACGAATTACCTCGAAGGTAACGGTCTATTGGCACACAGTTAGCGCTGATTTAGAAAATATCGTTCTTGTTGAACATAAATAAGTCTTTATTCGCATGAAGTAATGGGTGCTATCGACAGCTGATCTCAAACAGATTCCATATTTCCGGATTTTCAGAAGACTTTTGATACCGTTTCTCACAAAAGACTTCTAATCAGAAAGCGCGCCTGTGGAGTATTGTTTCAATTAGTTTACTGGATTCGTGAATATCTGTCAGTACGTAGTAACTGACGGAAAATCATTGAGTACAATGGAAGTGATATCTGGCTATCACCAAGGTTGCGTTGTAGGCCTTCTGCTGTTCCTAATGTATGTAAGTGATTTAGGAGATAATCTGAGCACCCTCTTAGATTGTTTGCAGATGATGTTGTCATTTACCGTCAAAGTAATCAGAAGAGCAAAACCAATTGCAAAATGACTTAGACACGATGTCTGCATGGTGCGAAAAGTGGCAGTTGTCCCTGAATAAGGAAATGTGTTAAGTCATCCACATAAATGCAAAAAATTAATAAAAATAAAAATAAAAATCGTTAAATTTCACTTGCATCATACATCACACAAACTTAAAAGCTGTTCGACAAAATACCTAGAAATTACAATTACCAACAACATAAACTGGAATCATCAAATAGATAATGTTGTGCGGAAGGCAAACCAAGACTACGTTTTATTGACGGAACGCTTAGAAGATACAACAGGTTTACTGAAGTGAATGCCTATTCTACGCTTGTCTGTCCCCTGCTAGAGTACTGCTGTGCTGTAAGACATCCTTATCAAACTACGATTGATAGTGGACATCTAAGAAGTTCAGAGAAAGGCAGCTCGTTTTGTGTTATTGCCTAATACGGGAAAGAGTGTCATGAATGTGATAAGCGATTTGGGATAGTAATTATTAAAACAAAGGATTTTTTTCGTTGCGGCTAGACATTTTCCCTAAATTTCAATCACCAACTTTCTCCTCTCAACCTGAAAATATTTTACTGTCACCAACCTGCAAAGGGAGAAATGCTCATTATAATAATATAAGAGCAGTCAGATTTGCAACTACCGCAGAACAACGGAACCACTTGCAAATGAAAGAAGAAGGTTCATGTATTACCACTACACCAACGACATCTGGCGTGGGCATCCAAAGCCTCAAAAAAAGGGTGGCATTACTTTCGGAACGACGCTTATTGGCTGTAACCACCGGAAAAAACGTTAAATTTGTGAAGAACAAAAAACTGTGTTACCCTGTTAGCCACAACAAGAGCAGACGCAGCAACAGGAAGGAGTCGTCTGCACGTCGTTGAGAAACTCAAGTGCTGGAAGTCCAGGCGCAGTGATGCCGTGCGAGAAAAACTTGAGGAGGAAACACCTGTGAGTAAGTGCAGGGACGGCTCGAGAGCTGCGGTCGCATAAAAACTGGACAGCGCTTAGCATTACAATGTGGACTCAATTATACGTTCACGAATCACTGGCCTGAAAGAAAGAGAAATCTGTTTTGTGCGTCCGTATTGAGTGCGGGGGAGTGTTCCTCGTTTAAAGAGCCCCGCGGAACAAGGAACAACACGAGGGTGCTCCAGATGACATGTCCGCCTGCGCTGCCTCAGATGACCGGAAGGGGCACCGCTGTCCAGCGATGCCAGACCTCCGGAGCACACCACTGACGTTCGATATGCAGTTGCCACGAGTATTTCTCTTCTGCTATCCGGAGGCACATACTAATTCAATGTTTGCTACGTTTCTATTCTTTGCGTAAAAAATTACGCCATTCCGCACGTTTAAACGATTTGTCAGCAGCTGGTGTTTTGTAGACGATTATCAAGTGAACTCAAATAAACTAGTATTCCAGGAAACTTGTTTTATTTTTATTCTTCCTGTTTCACTGCTCGCATATCTGCTATGAAGTATTATAAAGATACTAGTCAACCTGAACTTCTTCCCTTACTTAGAGACACGCTCACATTACAGCGAACGAGGGCTATTTCATTTTTTTCTTTATTTATGATGCAGTGTCGCAATCATATGTTCCGAATGGTTGTAGAGAACTGTACTACCTTCATGTAATACATTCCGAAACTGTAACATGTTTCTGTTCAAAGCAGTTGCTTCTAAATTCGTCGGTGCCCTTTAGAAGAGTAGCATGTACAGTTCTCTCCCGTATCACCAGCCAAAATCTATAACATATGCAAATAATAGGCTGTAAGTGAGTAGCCTTTACTTGTGTGTGTGTGTGTGTGTGTGTGTGTGTGTGTGTGTGTGTGTGTCAGTGTCTTTTCGTAAATACAAACCTGGGAATGTGAACTGACAACGCCGGCATCTGTGGCCATGCGGTTCTAGGCGCTTCAGTCCGGAACCAAGCGGCTGCTATGGTCGCAGGTGCGAATCCGGCCCGGGCATGGATGTGTGTGATGTCCTTTGGTTAGTTAGGTTTAAGTAGTTCTAATTCTAGGGGACTGATGACCTCAGATGTTAAGTCCTATAGTTATCAGAGCCATTTTTGAACTGACAGCCTAAATGTACTACTGAGCTAAGGGACCAAACTGCTTAGGTCATCGGTCCCTAGACTTACACACTACTTAAACTAACTTATGATAAGAAGAACACACACACCCATGCCCGAAGGAGGACTCCAACCTCCGGCAGGAGTGGTCGCGCAGTCCGTGACATGACGCCTCCAATCACGCGGCTACATCACTTATATGAAATTGAAAAGAGCCCTGCGAGTATGAATACAGATCTCTTTCATAAACAAATAAATAAGCAAACCAATAATTTCATGCTCAGTAGACTTGGTCAGTGCGAACTCTTTGAGAAAAAAAGGTAACTGTATATTTAAAAAAAACTGTAATGTCAACCTGTATAAGAATGTAGCCTGAAACACACGAATATTTCTGCACTGACATATGGCCCTGGTAAAATAAAGAAACTGACGGAACTCACATTGCGCAAAGGAAACGAAAGAATCGCGTATTACAAATCGTCCCTGCAAAATAAAGTACTGGCAGGAACAGCAACACAGCAAGACACGACAACATCTAAAAAAACTACTGCCAAAAACTAAAAAGGTCCAGGGAAACCGGGAGCATAATCCCTTGCACAGAATGCCAATGAAACACATGACTCATCCTTTAAGTTCTGAAATTTAAGTTAGAGAGGAACTTATCAAAGAAAGCAATTATAGACTCTAATGTGAAAATTCATTTAATCTAATAACTTCCATGGTACAGTAAATTAACTCAGAAGATCAATAATTATCAAAATCTCGACTGTGACGAGGGTGAAGTGGACCAACAGTACAAATCTACTAACAGTAAAATAAACTTTTTACCTTATAAAATTCATGGGTCTTCATTTAAAAACCTTTTTTATGTCCGTGTGCTATCCAGGCATTGTCCTGATTCATCATTCTTCCTCGTAATAAATCTTAAACTCATCTAGTTCCAAAAGCGCATCTATCCATTACACTGTACACTAAACGACTCCCTGCCTGCTGCACACCGCCGCTATCCGCTACTGACTGTCAAAGATTCAACGGCTCCACGTTGGTGCCATCTCAGACACAGATACTGCTGCCTAACTACGCTCTCTCTGACCACAATACGTCCAATATATAATTTTCCGTTACAAATATTAACACATCCAATAACACCATAAAGAGTTGCCATCTTACAAGGCTTTAGATCATAGAAGCTTGTAACCGTCTGAACATATTTTCAAAATAATTTTCTGTGAATGATCTTCTAGTTCTAAACACATAGTCTAAGAAAGTTTGAAGAAGTGACAACTGTATCTACCTTGCATTGATTGTTCTATTCACTTCTGTATTGGAATGGTACAGAAATACAGGAAGGGTTTAGATAGAAGCTTGACATGGGCAATATGTAAGGAAACCTATCAGTATTTCTCTGTAGTCAGTCATGAAGAATTTTGAAATTTATTTTCAGTTACAGCGATACTTGATTAAAAACTTTTACTAGAGTAGAACAAATTTTCACCATCATTGTTTGATGCTTGCAACGTAGGTTAATAGTTCCTGCGTACTAAAATTAGTAGTTGACGCCTGAACTATTGGAATGATAATAAAATTTTAAGAATAAGTGTGATGAAATATTATTTCCATCATGCAGTGAATGACATTTTATCCGTGTAGAGTGTAAGCGACTTGAAGAACCCATAGTGCTCCTAGGACCTCCCGTATGTCAGTCTGGCTTCCGCTCAGTTGAATCGATCAATGAGGCCGTCAGTCAAGCTCTAAACTGTAGACAAGGCTAGTAATAAATTTTAGGCAGCAGTTATAGACGGTCCAATCACATTAATTCAGGGTTGATCACGGCGTGCCAAGCTTCACGGGTGCGGGTTGAGCGGGCCGCGCGCTTGCGAAGGCCTCTCCTGTCTCAGCTTTGCTCGGTCCTTCTCGGAAGTGCGCGGAACAACGTTATGTTTCATTGAGTGTTGCGGTGAGGCATTCTTCGGCGGTACCGTGGTGTCAGCGCTGGTTACCCTTCGCTCTTTGTTCGTGGTATGACAGACGTTCACAGGTCCAGCGGCTGTCTGCACGAGGCGGATAGAGATATATCGTCAGAAACCTTTAAAAATGAATAGGAATGACAGAAGAGAGGGATGACAATTTTCAGTTATGTGATGGTATCGCGTTAATGACGGATTGTGCAAATTTGCTGTGAAACGATGTTACAGTTTCATGTAAGAAGGAGCAAAACGTTACGACGATATACAGACGGGATTCATTGTTTTGCGCATTTAGAAGCACTTCGTGCTAAATTTACACGAGAGGACCACGTGAAGAAATTGATGGTATGAACAGTAAAATTTCTGAGGTCGCACGCACTACTACTTTGTACCTTGCAACAGTTTTCGAAGGAACTAACCGAAGAGTATGAATAATGAACGAAAAGTAGAACTTTCGGAATGAATTGCAGACCGCGCATCATAAGTGGACTTGACATAACGCTGCCCACGATAAAAAACAGCAAGATGAGAAACAGCTTATTTCTGATTTGCTGGCGATGCATTTACAGAGAAAACCGCATTGTAGAAGGGACACATTCTGAAAAATGCACTCCAGTTCCCTAAGGTCACCAGCGTAAAAGAAAACGTGAGCTTTGAAGAATTCACTATGCCCTTAAGGAATAATTACAAGGATAGTTTCATAAAGGTTTTGAGGTCCGTGCCAACCTTACATCTGCTTTCGAGCAGTTTACGAGACCGTTTGCTGTTTCAGCTGAAACCACCCCTGTGCATATGCAAATGCAACTGACTGATGTGCAAGGTAACTCTCGTTTAAAAGACAAATACCTTTAACGTTAAAACTGTACACGACGACTACGTTGCTTTCCTCAGGTAGAATTTCCACGCCCCCATAATGAGGTCGCAAAAGTGTCACAATATTTAGGTCAACATATATGTCGGAAAGCTGTTCTTTTCGATTATGAAACTAAATGAGTCACAATTCTTTGGTAACCTGAGTGCTAAAATCTGTGAAATTTTCAGGAACTGCCCATATGCCCAGAATTTGCACCAGATAAAAATTATATTATATGTTCAGCGTGCCAAAAATAATCTAGTAAGAATGAAAATTTGTTTTGCTTTCGATCTGTGTTTTAGAGGAATGTGAAATATAAAACTTAGTCGTATGCAGTGCGACTGCAGTGCCATTAAATACAGCGTGTTCGCTCTTTTCCCCTCTACCCTTCCAGAGAACGCGCCATGGTGGTGGGGGAGTATGTGCCAGGCTGAGCCCTGAATTCTTGTCCACTCCTGCATTAATGTGACCATCGCCTATGTTCGATGCCAACGTGCAGTAACCATTCACAGACAGCAGGTCGCGACGCTAGCAGAGGAGGGTATATGAAGCGCGTCATGTGTAACGCAGACAATACCGCAGCTCTTGTCATAATGTGGATATGATAAGTTTATATGACGTCCAGAAGGATATAATCATTGGCTTTCGAGCCATAGGTGGAAGCATTTCCGAAATTTCTAAGTTTGTAATCTGTTCGTCTGCTGCCGTGCTTAAAGAAGTATACCCAGCATGGCTTCAGAACTGCTACAAATTCATCGGGCAGTAGACCGCTCCGCTCGAACTGTCAACACAACTGGCACTGCTAAGAGTATCTTACGACTTCCACATCGCTGGCAGTGGGTTGTACACAATGCTGGTGGCAACTTTGAACGTCAGTAAAACTTTGAAACACGTATCTGTTTTGTACGATCTGTAAATAAATAGTTTCCACTATTATAGTTCCAACCCTCGTAATTTAGGGCCTGTTAAAGGCAATATTTTTTGTTCAACTATATCTTTGGAATATGCCATCGAAGTGTATCGTTCAGCTATTTTCTTCTACGTACAACGACTGTAATTTGTCTGTAGGTCATTAGATAATGTGTCACATATTTTCTCTTAGTAACATAATCTTATATCGCATTTACACTGAAATAATCCCTCTTACTTTATTTCTAATTCAAATATTAACATTTTCTATCTCTGGAAATGCAGATACTCTGTAGATGAACTAGTTTAAAATATTTAATCCAACAAAATATCAGTGCACTGCATGCTTATCTTTGTACCTGGTGACGGGTTAACATCCGAAAACCGGTTCGTGTAACAAATAATAAATGACATAGAATATTACACCAGTGTTGTGTGTGTTTCATTCATAAAGTATAAAATATTTTACCAAGAACCGACGCAACAGTCAATAAATGAGATTGCAATTTCAAAAGAGAATTTGTTTACGTCTGATTTCGGAATTTTTTCTCAGGACGTTAAGCCTCTCACCTACTGTCGTCAATAGCTGCAACTGATAGGCAAGAAAAAAAATACTACACTCTGTAGCTGAAGTGTTACTTCATTTAATTACTGGATTTATGTTTTTGTTTCTGTATCTGATCCTTACAGTTTACATAGACAGCTGGAGACCTCATTATGAAACGTTTCATAGCTTAACGGATTATAGTAGTTCAAGCTTCTAATAGCACCTACGGATGAGTTTTGCTGTTTGAGCACCAAAATAACTGTCGATCGTCGAAGCAGAGCGGATATTATACGCAAATTGCCAACAGCAAGAAAACATTCCTGAAAACAAGAATTTGTTAACACCGCATGTAAACTGCAATGTCAGGAAGTCTTCTTTTTTTATAGATATTTATCTAGGTGTAACCTTACTCGGAAGAGAAATGTAGACGTTAAACAGTTTAGGCAGGAAGAGAACAGATGCTTCTGAGATGTGGCGTTACAGAATATTTTTGAAGATTACTTATGTATAACGGATAAGTAACGAAGAGGTACGGAATCTAACTAGGAATAAAAGATATATATGGCAAAACTTTACCTAAAGAAGGATAAACTGACAGAACATTTTTAAGGAATTGTCTGGTAACGAAAGAGAGGGAAAGGGGGGAGCTTAAAATTAATTGTAACGGGGTACCAATGCTTGACTACTGTAAGCAGATTCAAATGGATGTAAGATGCAGTAGATAGAGATGAAAAAGCTTGCAAAGGATAGACTAGAGTTGAGAGCTCCAGCCAGTTACCTAACTGAAGGCCACAGCAACACTGCAACCATATTTTTTATATAAGAATGATGAAATTATTACGCCTTCGCGCAAGAAGCCGAATTGTTCTCCGTTCCATGTAGTACAGCCTCCAAAAATGCTAAAGTTTCATCTCTCTTTGCAATAGCCGTTGTGTAAAATGTGAAACTTTTGTCCTGTAAAGCTATTTTCGGCTACGACAACGTTGCCAACGTATATTTCGCCTAAGGACCGCGCAGACAATATAACGGGAATTACGGTTCGTATGGAGACATGTAGACAGTCGTTTTTCCCTCTTTGCATTTGATAATGGAACAGCAACCACTAGTAGTGGTACAAGGCACCCACAGCCAGACACCATATGGTGGCTTATGGAGTATGTATATAGCTGTAGATGGAGATGTAAAGTAAATTATCTAAAAAACCTCGGTTCATGCCTTAATCTCTGTTGTCTTTTTCTCGAGCTCTTTACGCGCGTTATGGAACGTAAACAGCAGAATTGTTACGCAGTTATTCCCGAATCCAGTTCCCTAAATTAACCGAACAGGGTTTCATGAGAACAAAGTAGTCTTTCTTCCAAGGATTTTTACCAAGTTCTCTGGAGATCTCTGCTACATTTTTATAGGGGTGCTACTAGCCTGTTACTATCCTAGGACAGCGTCTTTCATTCCAAGTCTGCTGTGGTACCCATTTGATGACACAAAACAGTGGGTACTGGATAGGTGGAGCAGCGGTAAACACACGGGAGGGCAGCAATTCATATGTCCACGTTGTGAACCAGAGTTAGGATTTCTAATTTAAGGAGTTGGTTGATTTTCTTCCCATCCGTCCAGCCGGCCGGAGTGACCGAGTGGTTCTAGGTGCTACAGTCTGGAACCGCGCGACTGCTACGGTCGCAGATTCGAATCCTGCCTCGGGCATGGATGTGTGTGATGTCCCTAGGTTAGTTAGGTTTAAGTAGTTCTAGGGGACTGATGACGTCAGATGTTAAGTCCCGTAGTGCTCAGAGCCATTTGAACCATTTGAACCCATGCGTCCAGTGTTCCGAATTTGTTCTTTATCTTATTGACAACTTCGTCTATGGGACATTAAACCCAAATCTTCCTTACTTCCTTCAGAATGCTGGAGCGGTACTCTATGGTTGGTCGCCTCACCGTCTTCATCCTGATAACCATAAATATGCACCACACTTTCCCCGATAACTCTATCTTTCTCTCCCCTTCCGTTCTTTACTTTTAGGTGTATTGCTTCCTAGTATTGACCGCAAGTACTGAAACAACTTGTTGTTTCCATGACGCTCAGAATTCTTTTATTACGGGGCACATGGGCTATTTTCGTACTCGTTGTCTGGTTGACTATGCGTATTGTTTTCTTCATTTTGAATCAAATGCGAAGCCTTTTACGGCTTCATTTTCAGTCACTCAGACGCAGTTATCGGAATGAAAAACATACTCTTTCTACACAGCCATATCTTCTGATATGCTAAATATGAGACTGTCAGTTTAATTTAAAACGACACGCTTTAAGACCCACTATGTCATCAAAAGAATCTGGAAACCTATTAGGGGACACTAATACGGCTTGTGTCTACCCTTCCCCTTGACGACGTCTTGAGCTTCGCTCGGTATACCAGTACTTACAGGGGGTGGCTCAATATCTGTAGAGGAATGGCAGTCCATTCTTTCTCAAGAACCGAACGCAGATAAGGTAGTGATGTTGGAGGCTGGCATCTGCAGCGAACTCGAAGTTCTTACTCGTCCCAAAGAATTTCCATTGGGTTCAGTTTGAGACTTTGGGCAGGCCAGACCATTTCAGGAACGTTATTGTCCACAAAGCATTACCTCACAAATGCTGCTTTATGAAAGGCTGAGTTGTCATGCGAACACAGTTATCGTCCCCGAACTGTTCCTGTACTGTAGGCAGCACACAATGCTCCAAAATGTGGTCATTGCCTTGTGCGCTTAGTGTTTTTACTTTTTTTTTTATCTTATGGGACTTAACTGCTACGGTCATCAGTCCCTAAGCTTACACACTACTTAACCTAAATTATCCTAAGGACAAACACATACACCCATCTTAGTGTTTTTGTAGCGCAGTAAGCGGACAACGTCATAACCAGGGACACGTCTCCAGACTGTAACACGACCTCGTTTGTACTTCTCTGTTAGCACTACTCATGATAACATGTAATATTACCCTTCCATAGCATTGCAGCAGTGTATGGCCTCATTCATGCCTCCAAATCACTCGTGTTCGGTCATTCACCGTCCAGTGGCGTTGCTGATTACACCACCTCAAGAGTCGATCAGCATTAACAACAGAAATGTGCGGCTTATGAGGAGCTACTCGACCGTCATACTCCACTGATGTGAACTCCCAAAGAACATCCATTATGCTCGCTGTACTCCTGTAGCGCTTTGGAGCTCACGAGTTATTCCTTCCGCACGTTTTATCCGACTTAAATACAATACAACAGAACTTAAATTAGAGGGAGCACCTAGAAAATGTTTTAGAGAAGGCGAACAGAAGACTGCGATATATTGGCAGACCACTTAGAAGATGCAACAGATCTACTAAAAAGAATCCCTAGGCCATGATTGTCCGTCGCATTTTGAAGTATAGCTGCGCGGTATGGAATCCTTATCTGATAGCATTAATGGAGTACATCGAGAAAGTTCAAGGAGGGGTAGCACGTTTTGTATTATTGAGAAATAGAGGAGAGAGTGTCACTGATATTATTCAGGATTTGGGGTGGACATCGTTAAAAAAAAAGGCGTCACTCACTGCGGTGGAATCTTCTCACGAAATTTCAATCACTAACTTACTCCTCCGAATACGAAAATATTTCGTTGACGCTGACATATGTTGGGAGAAAGGATCGTCAAAATAAAATATAGGAAATAAGAGCTCTCACAGAAAGATATAGGTATTCGTTTTTTCCGCGCGCTGTTCGAGATTGGAATAAGAGATAATTATTGTGGAGGTGGTTCGATGAAACCTCTACCAGGCACTTTAGTGTGATTTGCGAGTATCCATGTCGCTCTAGATGTAGATGAAATGCTGGAAAGTCCCTGTTCATAGGTATATAGCCTCTGCTTGATCTTCATTTAGCTTTGGTAGTTACTTAGCCTTTCCACTTAACATCGCTAACAGGTGGCTTAGGCAGCTTTATAAGGGTTAAAATGTCCCTAATCCATTTTTTACGTATGTCACATCCAACCGACGCATTTTGCTCTTACCGCTTCTCTACTGACGTTACAATACACCCCACCTACTTTTATACTGACGCATCCGCCTTTCATGACATCTAGTGGTCAATGTCGCATTACACAGTGATGTCCGGATGCTTTTGATCAGCTAGAATATACCACAAGCCTAGTAATCGGCCGATGTTGGTTTCTTTCACGCTTATGGGCATTAACTTGCATTTACAGCGCTTAAACAGACTGCTGTTTAGTACTCCTACTAGAAACATTACATTTGTCCACGACGGTCCAGCGGTATTTCTTTCGGAGGGACATATTCTGAGAGTTGTGACGGATTTATATACATACCTGAAAAATCGAAATGCCTGTTGAGAACATTATCGCTTATATTAGGCACTGTTATTTTCGTTTCTGTCGATCGTCTGCCGTCCAGCATATCATTCTAGGTTCGAACTGTCTAGCACGGCATTAATGCAAGTAAATTATCTCTGGAGGAGAAGCAACTTATAAAAGACATCACGGTCGACAAAGCTCTCCAGGCCAGCTACATTTGGGACTCCAGATCCACCTCGTACTATAGCAACAGTTAACCATCCGTTGCCATGTGTGAAAGAATCATTGATGTCAATGCTGAAGTTGAGCCGACATCCACAGAACACAGCTGGTCCATCCAGTAGAGAGTGTGCTGCGACAGACTTTATAGTATTCTTCTTCTTGTCTGCAGCTGATGTTGTCATCTCCACGTCCTCAATAGTTTTATATATTGTTTGTCTTGAACGTCGACGATATCTTCTGTAGTAGCCAGAATAAGAATGACTTTCAGCTCGAGTTTCTTTTTTTTATCCGCTTTCTTTAACATATATAGAACTTTTCTTCCAAAATTATTTGATCAGATTTGCGGGCACAAAAGTATTCGCTTATTCGGTCTTGTTGTTCAGGAATGGGGGTGAGGGGGCCTAGTTAGCGATGCCTGGTTTCTTCTGCCTCACCTGCATTGTTGTGTTGAGATAATCAACTTTGGAGGAGAAGACCGACAAGAGTGGCCCAGGTGGTCATTATTCTCCGCCGCAGCCGGATATGCAGATAAATCTCCAGCAAGAAGCACTCTGGAGTAAAAAGCATGGCGATCTTATTTGTATGGGTAATTAACTGTCACTCATCCTCTAAGCTTTCCTGTTTGTCAACTTTTCCTATCATTTTTCACCCTTCGGTCTCTCTATCGGGAATATCTCTTTTTACATTGCTTTCTTTTGTCGAGAAAGTAGAGTTCGAAAGGATATTAAAACGGTCTCCCACTGCAATAGTTGCCATTGCCACAAGATGGACTGTAATAGTTTTTACCAAACGATCAGCGAGTGAACAGTCCGGCTACCCGGTACTCAAATGTTCAAATGTGTGTGAAAACACTGCTAAGGTCGTAAGTCCCTAAGCTTACACGCTACTTGACCTAAATTATCCTAAGGACAAACACACACACCCATGCCCGAGGGAGGACTCTAACCTCCGCCGGAACCAGCCGCACAGTCCATAACTGCAGCGCTTCAGACCGCACGGCTAATCCCGCGCGGCTACCCGGTACTGATCACCCGGTCACCCATTGCGGATCTTAGCAGCAGTAAACATTTCGAGTCCAAGTGTATGCCTGGCAAAAGAGGATAAATAGTCGAGTGAAGTTCTGAATGTCCGGCTGTGCATCATTGTCCGCGGTTAGATTCCATGACTCTTTAGAGTCTCACACAGAGACTTTTTTTCGTAGTCTCGGAACTTTTCTTATTGGTATTCGAGAGTAGTGGCCTATGTCCAGCATCTCTCACTATCATAAAAACATGTTACGTTTCTCTCAAGTTTCGAACCGAAGCTAAAGCACGCTGCGTGTCGTTATCAAAGAGTGCACTACAGATTGTGATGTCAGAACACGCCTTAACTGGCTGACTTGAACTTGCCATTTGTTATTCTCTACACTCTTCAGGTGGCAGAATGAGGCTTCGTGTCAGCATGAGTAGCGCTACTTTCCTCACTGTTCGTGAGAGCCAGGTATCTGGGTCGAGTTACGCACTAAGTTCTAATTTTTACTGTCAACAGTGTCTAAAGAAACAGATATTGGTGGGATCTTGCAGTTGTACTAAATCTATAAAGTTTATTCGCAACTGCTGAATCTTCTTGACGTTAGCTGTATTAGGTATGACGGCGTTACCTATTGTTGAAACACGAAAATTTGTTCCAGACCAGAATCGAACTCTGATTTCTCGCTTGACGCAAGCTTTCGGTCTAACCACTTCTGCTGTCGGAGCACGCTTTGTGTGGGTCCTGAAAGCGTGCTCGGATAGCCAAAGTTGTTAATGGGGGTAGGACAGTGAAACGGGCCAACTCGGAGCAGGAGAGCCACCACAGGATATTTTAATTTCCACTGTCTATACTTCTGGAAATAAATTCCTAAAACTTTGTCAGCAAGACCAGGAAAGATTCAGGATTCACACTCATAGCAGTGGAAGTACATAACAAAATAATTTCTTTTTTATATGTGAAGTTTCATAAGTTTTTCACTTACTATTGGCTGTATTGGTTTGATATAGGTACACTTTTCTTCATAAGTAAGAGAGATTTTTCGATGAATTTTGCACAGCATACAAACCATACTTACAGGTGTATGAAAGTCTAGAATTTTACAAATTTGTTAAGTACTGTGGTAAAAATTGAGATAATTAACTATGAAATTTGAGTTTTTTCTGACATGAAGTTTAAAATGTAACAGTTCATTCATTTCTTCATATGTTAAATAACTTCTAAAGGGAGCGCCGGCCGGGGTGGGCGAGCGGTTCTAGGCGCTACAGTCGGGAACCGCACGGCCGCTACGGTCGCAGGCTCGAATCCTACCTCGGGCATGGATGTGTGTGGTGTCCTTAGGTTAGTTAGGTTTAAGTAGTTCTAAGTTCTAGGGGACTAATGACCACAGATGTTTACGAGTCCCGTAGTGCTCAGATCCAATTGAACCATTTTTCTAAAGGGAGCTCCTGAAGGTAAAAGATGTAGGGAAAGAGAGGGACGAGAATATATCCTACAGGTAACTGAGATGTTTAAAAAGGAAACAAAGATCCAGTTGCATCAAAATACTCTGGAAATCCCGTCCGAAAATTAGTCGGTGGAGTCGGCGTTGACGGTGTAGAGCCGCATCTGAGCGTAAAGCGCACAGTGCCGGGGCACCGACCCCCGGATCCAGGGAGGGCACAGCTGACCGGCACTGCGCTGTGGCTGCGGACGCACTTTGCCGCCGTCTTGTCTGGCCGAACAAAACGACGGGGCGGCGGTTGCGGCGGCGGCGGCGGCGGTGGCGGTGGCTGGGACCTGCGTCCGGGCATTCCAGCGGCGCACGTGCACGTGCTCGCGACGCCGAGGCCCGGAAGCGGCCGTCATAAGCCGTCAGCCGCATTCAAGCCGCAGCTGCGGGGCTTTGCCCGGAGCGGGCGGGGCGCCGGGGGCACCGGCTGCCCCGCGGCGTCTGGCCCGCGCTCTGCGCCAGGCCCTACTCAGGGGCTGAGCAACACCCAGTTCAACAACACGTATCACGAACACACTCAGCCCCATAAGCTGCCGTTTCGCACACAACGTAGACGGTCCTTCAATAAGACTGATACTTTTAAAACTGTAATTTCTAGTTTCTAATACACAGGATGGGTGAGAAGTCGCTCCTCCGTTTGTAAGTAGGCTGTTTATGTTTTCTCATTGGCAACGTTACGTAGCGCTCTGTACAAAAATCACTGGCTGTGCTGTGTGCAGTCTGTGGCTAGTTTGCATTGTTGTCTGCCATTGTAGTGTTGGGCAGCGGCAGCTGGATGTGAACAGCGCGTAGCGTTGCGCAGTTGGAGGTGAGCCGCCAGCAGTGGTGGGTGTGGGGAGAGAGATGGCGGAGTTTTGAAATTGAACTGCTATATATATTATGATTATTAAGGTAAATACAGTGTTTGTTCTCTATTAAAATCTTTCATTTGCTAACTATCCCTATCAGTAGTTAGTGACTTCCGTAGTTTGAATCTTTTATTTAGCTGGCAGTAGTGGCGCTCGCTGTATTGCGGTAGTTCGAGTAACGGAGATTTTTGGTGAGGTAAGTGATTTGTGAAACGCATAGGTTAATGTTAGTCAGGGCCATTCCTTTGTAGGAATTTCTGAAAGTCAGATTGCGTTGCGCTAAAAAAAATATTGTGTGTCAGTTTAAGCACAGTCCTGTATAATTTTTCTAAGGGGACGTTTCACGTTTTAAGTTTCGATAAGTTTTGTAGTAGCTGATATTTATTAATGAACGTTGTTCTGTTTTGTTACAGACTACTGGCCATTAAAATTGCTACACCACGAAGATGACGTGCCACAGACGCGAAATTTAACCAACAGGAAGAAGATGCTGTGATATGCAAATGATTAGCTTTTCAGACCATTCACACAAGGTTGGCGCCGTTGGTGACACTTACAACGTGCTCACATGAGGAAAGTTTTCAACCGATTTCTCATACACACAAAGCAGTTGACGGGCATTGCCTGGTGAAACGTTATTGTGATGCCTCGTGTAAGGAGCAGAAATGCGTACCATCACGTTTCCGACTTTGATAAAGGTTGGATTGTAGCCTATCGCGATTGCGGTTTATCGTATCGCGCCATCGCTACTTGCGTTGGTCGAGATCCAATGCCTGTTAGCAGAATATGGAATCGGTGGGTTCAGGAGGGTAATAATGAACGCCGTGCTGGATTCCAACGGCCTCGTATCACTAGCACTTGAGATGACAGGCACCTTATCCGCATGGCTGTAATGGATCGTGCAGCCACGTCTCGATCCCTGAGTCAACAGATGGGGTGACGTTTGCAAGACAACAACCATCTGCACGAACAGTTCGACGACGTTTACAGCAGCATGGACTATCAGCTTGGAGACCGTGGCTGCGGTTACCCTTGACGCTGCATCACAGACAGGAGCGCCTGCGATCGTGTACTCAACGACGAACCTGGGTGCACGAATAGCAAAACGTCATTTTTTCGGATGAATCCAGGTTCTGTTTACAGCATCATGCCGACATAGTAGTGAACGGTACGGGGTGCCATTGGTTAGACGTCTCGGTCACCTCTTGTTCGCATTGACGGCACTTTGAACAGTGGACTTTACATTTCAGATGTGGTACGACCCGTGGCTCAACCCTTCATTCGATCCCTGCGAAACCCTACATTTCAGCAGGATAAAGCACGACAGCATGTTGCAGGTCCTGTACGGACCTTTCTGGATATAGAAAATGTTCAACTGCTGCCTTGGCCAGCACATTCTTCAGATCTCTCAGTAACTGAAAAAGTCTGGTCAATGGTGGCCGAGCAACTGGCTCGTCACAATACGCCAGTCACTACTCTTGATGAACTGTGGTATCGGTTTGAAGCTGCATGGGCAGCTGTACCTGTACACTCCATCCAAGCTCTGTTTGACTCAATGCCCAGGCGTATCAAGGCCGTTATTACGGCAAGAGGTGGTTGTAATGGGTACTGGTTTGTCAGGATCTATGAACCCAAATTGCGTCAAAATGTAATTACATATCAGTTCTAGTATAATATATTTGTCCAATGAATACCAGTTTATTATCTGCATTTCTTCTTGGTGTAGCAATGTTAATGCCCAGTAGTGTAGAATTCCTTAGAATACCATGACCGCCGGTAGCATCTTGTTACTTTGAATGACGAGGTTTCAGGAAAGTTGACTTTACAAGAGCACGCCCACCTCACTTCGCGGTTTGAAGTGTGACGATCTGTGGCCCTTGTTCACCAATGGTGGCGGGATGTTCATGGCCCTCATGACGTACTTGATGTTAAAACCGTTAGGAATTGTCATACTGAGCTAATGACAGCCGGGTCAGTTGTGGGTAAGCCACGAGGAGGACGACCTTCGGCAGCACGATCTCCTGAAAATGTAGCGGCAGTGAGGGACATCTTCAAGCGCAGTCGTGGTAAAACAGCACGCCAGGATTACGAAATACTGGGAAATTATGCTGTCGTGGCATAACGATTGGGCGGCTTTGTTCAAGACTATTATTTGGAGCGATAAGGCGGTGTCTGATGTTGAGGGATTCGTCAGTCGACACAACTGCCATTATTGGGCAGAAAAAACCCAGGGATGGCAACTGAAAAACCACAAACTCAACCAAAATGGGCAGTCTGCTGCAGTAAAACTACTGTTCGTCTGACAAAAGATGTCCGTATAAGTCTACGTCGTTTGATCGACAACGCAGCAGCGCATGTGGAAATGTAGTGTGCTACACATATTCTTATGATTCTGAGAACCGATTACAACTTGTTCCGTGTGCAAATATTCAGTACTGAGAAATTTATGGACATTTAAAACTAGGTACGACTCCTCAGCCATATACTTTTTGTATGCCTTCAGGTGTAAAAATAGCCAGTACAACTTGCAGTTTATCATACAGCAACTCACTCTTCTTGAACTTTTATAAATCATTCAAAAAAATTATCAGAGTGTCAGATCAGTTGATTTAACACCCATGGTTTTTTTTTTCCTTTGGGCCTGTATCAAATCCCAGGTCTATGCTGACAAGCCACAAACTTTGGAACATTTGGAGGCGGACGTTCTTCAGGCTATCGCACACATAACGTCACTAATTCTGGATAGAGTGCTTAACAGTGGAGCTATCGTGTGTGTCGCATTTTCAAAGCTGTGGTGGACGTTTGAAAGATATTTTGTTCTGGAGTTAATACAATATCTAAGGTTCAAAATAAAGCACAGTTTACTTTGATGTGTTCACTGCTTTAGTTTCTTCAGATTTTTTAAAAGTATTACTCTTAATGAAAGACCCTTTAGAAATCGCTCCGTACCACGAACTATGGACTCATTGAAGTGACGTATGTGTTTTAGTCGTATAGTATGCAGGTATTGCCCAAAGCCGAGAAGAATACGCTTCAAAAGAAAGCGACAGTCGAATCGGGTGTGCACAATTAGGTGTTCTAGGTGTAATAGCTCACATAGTTCCCAACACATTCTAATTATGATTAGGAGGGATTCGAGCGCCTGAACATGTGAAATCGTGTCACATCCTCAGTGCACTGATACTTCCGAAATAGAGTCTCCATTTGAGTATATCGGTAGCTGCTTCAGCAATAATTTACAATTACAGTAAACCTTCATTAAAGGGAGTTAGAACGGAATTTTTTTAAACATTTTCGGGTTTTGGTCTCATTATTAAATTTGCAATTTTCTGAATAAAATTATATATATATCACTTATAAACTCACATGGGAAGTATTTTATTTTTTTAAATATAATCTACACCTGTTGAAAATGTTAAAATTTTTACATGCATTACTTCAACATCTAATAAAATTGGTAATTTTTTTATATAGAAGGATGTGGATTGCTGTGTTATAAAGGTTAAATTACGTGTTTGTATTGGTCATGTCTAGAAGAGGTTGGGCACTAGGTTGAAGAAGTTGAAAGAAAGTTTGAGAGACAAGAAACTTTCTGATGGTAAAACCATAAGAGGCAGGCTGACAGACAAAATGATTGATCAACTGCAGCAGTATTATGGGATGACCATTAGAAATAATACTGAGGATTTGTTGAAAAATGAATGAGGCAGTATGGGATACCTTCTTCCACGGACTGTCAACTGATGAGAAGCCAGTACACCACCTTTGCCCTCCTGTACCTGATTCATGGTGCAATTACCGCAATGCCCAGTAATCAAACAGTTCATACAGCCATAAACATTCCATCCCAGCAGCAGTCATGGATATCATAAAACCTATTTACAGAGACTTGGAAAATCCTGAATTACTGAATAAATGTCTGCATTGTCAGACTCAAAATCCCAAAAGAGTCGTTCAGTAATCCTATATGGATTAGTTTACTAAAAATGTTTTTGTTGGAATGAAGACATTAAAGTGGAACGGGTGGGGGGGGGGGGGGGTCAGTGACGCTGTTATTGCTTTTAATTATGGGAACATTAGTAGGGTGAAAGTGCTACAGCATATGGGAATTAATTCTGAAGCAAACTGCATCAGAGAACTTGAATGGATGGACGAGGTTCACATTAATAACGTAGAGTATGCAGCATAGTTGGCCACTAAGGATTCCAGAAAGAAGAAAAGAAGAAAAACTTGGAAAATGATCAAGAGGATGATATGCAGTATGGTTCAGGTTGCTTCTGAGTGACTAAAAATAAAAAATTAAGCATATATTAAGTGAGTTACAGTCTTCTCAAACTTTAGAAGACGTTCCTGAAAATTTACTTTTCCTGTTGCATTTTTCCCTAAATCTAATAAACCATTTCGAGTAGAGTATTCAAATTTTCAGGGAGAAATGACATACATATCCTGAGTCTACTGAACTAAAAGAAGAAGTTAATGTTATATATAATTAAAATTATTTAGGATAAAATACAAAAAATACGCAAAATTTTAACTGTGTACTTAAAAAATTGTATTTCCGATATCACTGGCTGAAATGCAATTATTTTAGTTCAGTAGACTCAGAACATACAGTTTAATGTCCTGTAAAAGTTTCATTTAATTGGTTCCTGAAATACTGAGAAACCAAGTCACTAAATTTAGCATTGTAGGGATAAGGCGTACCAACTCCCCTTAATTCGGACTGCAGTGTTTCGGAATTTGTGGCAGTCCAGACTGCCATATTTTATCGCGTAGTGAATCGCCGCCTTGCTGAAAGCCCCCTCCCCACCGTCCTTCTCTTTTGCTTCGATCGCGGCTGCAACAAAGCTAAACGCTGGTCAGTGCGCTTACTTGATTCACGTGAGTTGTCTAACTCCACCTCTGTAATAACTTAAAACTATTTTGGAGATTCCTGCAGCACATTAGACTAACCAAGATGACTTTTAAGTGTAAATATAAACGGTTGAGCTCAGGAGACAAAAATATAAATCCTGATAAAATGCTTGTCTGTGACTCTTCCCAGGTTCTTACGACAGATTTTTGCTATTGGTAAGTAGAGTTTTAGTCGACGTTAAGAATAATCACAATGCAACTATGTATTCTGTGTTAAGACCATACGAACTAGACTGTAAACGTAAACGGACAACTGGACCAAAACTGACCGTCATTGGTGATGATTTCTAATCTTCAAATATTATAAATTATTTCTGTCTATATGTTCGGACTAACCGCAGGAGCTACTGTAAAGGTTTTCATGCTGTTTTGACTAATAGACAGAAAGATTAGCGAGGAACGATTGTGTATAGCCACACACATCATAAATTTAAGTCCTCCACCACGTTTTTTCTGCTGTATGTAAACGTTAATATCAGTACCTTCTGTAGGGATTTTGATACTGCTTTCACTAAGAAACTGACTCAAGTTGGTGTATATCACTCCATATTATGTACAAGTCGACCAGGCAACAAACAACACCAACATAGACTATGTGATCAAAAAGTACCCGAACGTCTTTCATATTAGGTGCATTGTGCTGCCACCTACTGCCAAGTATTCAATATCAGCGACCTCAGTAGTCATAAGCCATCGTGAGAGAGCAGAATGGGGAGCTCTGCGGAACTCACGAACTTCGAACTTGGTCAGGTGATTGGGTATCACTTGTGTCATACGGCTGTACGCGAGATTTCTAAACATTGCTTCGTCCATAGTTTTCTGCTGTGATAGTGAAGTGGAAACGTGAAGGGACACGTATAGCACGAAAGCGTACAGGCCGGCCTCCTCTGTTCACTAAGACCGCCGATAGTTGAAGGGGGATGTAATGTGTAATAGGGCTGACATCTATACAGAGCACCAGACAGCAATACAAAACTGCATGAGGATCTAATGCAAGCACTGTGGACAGTTAGACGGAAGGTGAGAAAACTTGGATTTCATGGTCGAGCGGCTTGCTCATAAGCCACACGCCGCGCTGGTAAATGCCAAACGACGCCTCACTTGGTGTAAGGAGCGTAAACATTAGACGATTAAACAGTGGAAAAACGTTGTGTGAACTGACGAATCACGGTACACAATGTGGCGATCCGATACCCGGTGAACGTCATCTGCCAGCGCGTGTAGTGCCAACAGTGAAATTCGGAGACGGTGGTGTTATGGTGTGGTCGTGATTTTTATGGAGGGATCTTGCACCCCTTGTTGTTTTGCGTTGCACTATCACAGCACAGGCCTACATTGATGTTTTAAGTACCTTCTTGCTTCCCACAGTTGAAGAGGAAGTCGGGAATGGCCATTGCACATTTCGACACGATCGAGCACCTGTCCATAATGCACGGCCTATGGCGGAGTGGTTATACGACAATAACATCCCTGTAACGGACTGGCCTGCACAGAGTAATGACCTGAATCCTACAGAACACGTTTGGGGTGTTTTGTGACGACGACTTCGTGCCAGGCTCTCCTCAGTGCAGGACTCCGTGAAGAATGGGCTGCCACTCCCCAAGAAAGCTTCCAGCACCTGACTGAACGTATGTCTGAGAAAGTGGAAGCTATCATCAAGGGTAAACGTGGGCCACAACCATATTGAATCCAATGTTATTCATAATCAGTCTTGATTGCAAAAACATCTAAGTCTGCTCTTTGGTTGATTGATTGATTCGGAGCAGGGGAGCAAACAGTGAAGTCATCTATCCCATAGGATTAGGAAAGGATGGGGATGGGGAAGGAAGTCGGCAGTACCCTTTCACAGGATCCATCCCGTCATTTAATTGAAGCGGTTTATCACGGAAAACGTAAACCAGGATGGCCGGACATGGTTTTGGACCGTCATCTTCCCGAATGCGAGTCCAATGTGCTAACCACTAGGCTACCACGCTCGGTATCTACTCTTTCCTGTCTTCTTTTCTTCTCTTTTTGAAATACACCATAAACTTGCAATTTACTACTTCCAGATTCATATACTTTTCTTTAAAATATATGTATAAGTGCTGTAAGTAAATAAAAGATATTGCCAGAGAGCAGACAAGAGGACTCCACGCAGCCCCAACTCCACGTGGTGATGCATTGGCAACAGTGCCCACGACCTCGACTGGGTAGCACAGTTTCACTGCACCGTAGGGACCGTGAGTTCTTGCTAAGAGGTCTGTGTGGAGCACTGCGGCCTGCGTAATGTAATAAAGTGGAAGGCGCTAGTAGTAGTGACAATGCATCTTGTCGGAAAAAAATTTAATTCTCCTGACGGGTTATGTCAAAGTGCTGTAAATGCTAACAAGATTTTTTTTTTGTTTCACACATTAACATATTTACGTTCTAAATAGTTTTTACCATCTGTTTATCGCGAATACGCTCCTTTCAAAATTTTACAAAGTTTCTGGTCGACTGAGGCTTACACCTACTCGCAGGCAATCCTGTTGTATACACGGAAATCACGCCGACTGAAAGTTTTTTCTGAAATGCGCCTCGTACAAAGTTGGATATCAAAATAAACCATTATAAAATGGAGCACCAAGGACTTTGATGCTGGATGTCAGCCTGATGGCATGGCTGATGACAGAAGTAATCACATGAAAATTGGGCTGCGGTGCCGAGACTAGTCGCAAAGGTAAAGTCTGGGGCAGAAGCCTGTGACCGGGCTATTGGCTTGACTGCAGCCTTCGTTCGCCGCGGCGCTAGGAGGGGGAGGGTGGCGGACCCGTCGCAACAGACGCCTCTTACTCATTTCGTAGTGTGCTGAGGGGACCTCTGGCCGTCCTGAACGAGGAAAAGTTCCCACCCTCTCCGGAACTGAACCCCTGACCTCCAGAGTGGAGTCTAGAACTCTACCCGCCTTCTTCATCTAAAGTGATTGAGAAAATCGTGAAATAAAAATAAGATTCCAAAACAAGCCTTGCATCTCTTAGAAGCGGCCCATCACGAAATTTTCACAACATTCTTAAAGCACTTGTGGCTGTGACACGATCGGTACTTGCAGCAATAATCTCGAAGTTCCGAGGGCCCACATTCCAATACTAGTCAAGAATCGTACTGCTTACTCAAAGATACCTTTCCCGTAATGACAGCGATGGCAAAATTATTGGTAATAGGGCGCTTATGTAGCAATGTTGACTCTTTCTTCCAGTGTGAGGAATGGAAACAAGATAAAATGAAACGAGATTGCTTCCGGCACATACCGGATGGTGAGGTTGCGAAGTACAGTTCTTGGTATAATAAGCACACATTTAAGTTAATTTCGATGCCAAGGGTGTCGTAAATGAACAGTTAGCTATAACGGTGAACAAACGTCACCAATAAACATAATACACGCTATCAACATTTTCGTTCTTTCGTCACGTTCAACAGCTAATGTTGCATCCCCGCCCCGCAAGCGGGTATCTAAGGTTGCCGACTTTCCAGGCGCGGCAACTTGACAGCGGTTTCTCATCCAAGCAAAAACCAGAATGATTATTGTTGATTCACACGCTGTTGCTAACGTCTAGTTGCCATTCTTGGCATGCGTGTTTTCTGTACGGTCATACATTTGCTGTATAACGTTCTTTTATGAGGGAAAAAACTTATTTTTATAAAAAATACCATTGATGTAAAACTAGTGATTTCCAATTTAATTTTTGTGGCAATGCTTAATTCAACAGGCTGTCTCGTTTTATGAATAACTACACAAAAAATTAGTTATCAGAAGGCACAACGAAATACAATCTATGCAGAGAGCGGTCCGTCACATATTGTCAATGAGAAATCACCGTAACTCACTTTTTGAGCGAAACTTCTCCATATATAATTTTTTCCACGATTGGTGTTTAAAGCGATAGATTTAACAACGTTTCGCTTTTGCTGTTTTTGATACTCCTGACACATTCTTATAGAATTACTTGTACAGTAACGGCATATTCTACTTCACCAAACATGTTTATCATTCAGTGGTTATTTTTCCAGACAACTTTTCAGCTGTAAAGCGAAAAGTGAAGTGAGTGACATCAGGAATAGACCGTTGATCAGAATTTGTATCCTTGTTACAGTTACGAAGACAGAGCTTTGCTGAGAGTAAGTATTCAGCTGCTCACACAGAAATGTAAAATTTATGGCCATTGAGAGAAGCATGCACTTTATTTGGTGCATGCATACATGTTATAATATGATATTACTTTCTTTTTTGTTTTTAACAACAGAATTCGTGCAGTTTAATATAAAGGGTCCGTTTTGCTTTGCCTTTCCACATTAGTCTCCTATTTCACTTTCCTCTCACACGTTAACATATCTCGAACATTTGTGGTTCATTCAGTAGGTATTTGTAGTACATGGATGTATTAAAAAGTGAAATAGACGGTACTGACGTTTCACAATAATGTTTACGTAATAGTTCGTTGTGAAATGGTTTCGGCTCTGTAGGTCATCTTGATCAAAATGGTTCAAATGGCTGTGAGCATTATGGGACTTAATATCTGAGGTCATCAGTCCCCTAGAACTTAGAACTACCTAAACCTAAGTAACCTAAGGACATCACACGCATCCACGCCTGACGCAAGATTCAAACATGCGTCCGTAGCAGTGGCGCGATTCCGGACTGAGGCGCCTAGAACCGCTCGGTCACAGTGCCCAGCTAGGCCATCCTGAAACAATTTAAGACTACACAAACTGTCCACGCAACATCAGCGACATTTTATAACGGTACAAAGATTGTCTTTCCAAGGACACGCCTCTTTCACGACATTAAACAGAAACATTAAATACTCAAAGATATTTGAACAAACAAACCTTACATTCCTTTATACTGGAAGATTAAAAGTATAAAAATGTACACTTCAAATGCTACACAAGTAAGTACTAGCACAGGGTAGTATGTTAAGTAGACAAAACAACAGGTGAACGTGACGAACAGGGAAAGAAGAGAGAGGAAGTGGGGCGGAGAGGTGGGAGGAGTTAGTGGAATGAGGATGAAAAGTTATTCTGTTAACAAGTAACTTATTGTCTTATGGTGAGAGAAACTAGCTGATGCTACTTTAGCAGGCGGGCTAATGTAATTATATTTGAACAATATGGGTCAAGTCAGAATTCTGTGACTGGTCTTTAGTGACAACCAGAATTTCAAATTATTTCGCTGGAGAACATCACATTTATTGTCATAAAAATGACATCCGTTCAGAGCATGTTATGAAACATGGAATATTTCTTTTCTTCTCTCCAACTTATTTCATGTTCAGTTGTTCTAGCAGCTGAAACCCTTTTAATACTATCAGAAAAAATTTACTGAGATGCAGTAAAATTTCAAGGCAGGAGACTATCTGATCCACTGAACTTTTGGAATAATTACAAGTTTTAACTATCTCACTTATAATTATGTTTTACATTATAAACAACCATTTAACCGTGGCGTCTGACATTTTTACGAACTATGGCTGACATTTTATTAGTAACTTACAAAACAATGTTTTAAAGTGTCACAATGCCATTATTGGTAAAACTGATTATTGTGAAAGTAAAATAGACGATACTTTGTTCCTTGCTCACGGCTCTGAGGAAGATGTGGAAGAAATGGTAAAAAGGTTAAACGACGCTGCAGAAAAACTGACTTTACCGTGGAACACGAAACTGACAGAAATTTGTGATTCCTAGATTTGAACTCAAAAGGCTCGGCAACAGGCGTGCCTTTACCATTTACATGAAACCGACAACTGTGCTTTGATTCCCAAAGATTCATACCATCAACAGGATTATAAAGAAGCTGCTTACCGCACTTCAGTGCACAGGGCACTCAACTTACTGGATGAACTAGAGATCGGTATTCATTAGGAGAATCACCGCAATATTCTGAACGTGCGAGTGAAACACAACGGATCGAGATTTGTTAACGGCTTTGTAGAATTATTTTAAGGTAATACAAAAGTGAAAATTTGCAATACATCTTTCATGAAATACACTGACGAGAAAAATAGCAACATCAGAAAATGATTGATGCAGAATATTTCAATTTCGGGAAGACATTTGTCTGCGTTACGATATTCAAGTGGTTAACATAGCAAGATCAAAGGTTAATGTTAAGAGCGAGATAAGTCACTGCAAATGTTAAATGATGGTACATTAGTGACCAGCGTAACTGCCAGAATGTTGAAGGCAAGCATTAAACGTGCGGGTATTGTGGTGGACAGGTGCCGGATGTCAGTTTGTGGGATGGAATTCTATGGCTGTTGCACTTGGTCGGTCAACACTGGGATGATTAACGCTGTCTGTGGATGATGCTAGAGTTGTCTTCTGATGATGTCCCATATGTGCTCGATTGGAAACAGATCTGGTGATCTAGCAGGCCAAGGCAACATTTAGACACTCTGTAGAGCATGTTCGGTTACAACAGCGGTATGTGGACGAGCGTCATTCTGTTTGAGAAAAATCCTTGGAATGTCGTTCATGAATGGAAGCACAATAGGTCGGATTACCAGACTGAGGTACAGATTTGCAGTCAGTGTGCGTAGGATAACAACGATAGTGTTCCTGTGTGTCTTACGAAATTGCACCCCAGACAATAACTCCAGATGTAGGTGCCCTGTGTGTAACGCGCAGACAGTTTGGTTACAGACCCTCAAGTGGTATACTTGTAACCAACACACGGCCATCACAGGCTTCGAGGCAGAACCAGCTTTCATCAGAAAACACAAAAGACCTCCAACCTGCCCTCCAATGATCTCTTACTTGACACCACTGAAGTCGCAAATGTCGGTGGTCTGGGGTCAGAGGAATACACGCTACAGGCCGTCTGGCTCGCAGCTTCCCTTGAGTTAACCGACTTGTAACAGTTCGTTGTGTCACTGCGGTGCCAACTGCTGCTCATATTGCTACTGCAGATGCAGTACATGCGCCATAGCGACACACTGAACACAGTGGTCTTTGCTCTCGGTAGTGCCATGTAGCTGTCTGGAGCCCAGTCTTCTTGCAACCACACTTTCTAGTGACCACCACTGCAGTGGGTACATTCCTGCATGCACTTTCTTCAGTATCGCGTGAGTAACAACCAGCTTCTCGTAACCCTATTACACGACCGCGATCAAACTGAGTGTTGTGTTGATAATGGTGTCTTTGTCGCCTTAAAGGCATTCTTGGCTAACATCAACTCACCACGTATTGTGGCCCTTCATGGCAAGTCATCCTGCCAATTTAAGGCAACTAACGCTCACGACCGTCGTAGCTTGTATTTAAAGCAAACCTGATTTGCATCCTCACAGCGACACTACTAGCGCCAGTCCTTGCGACTTACGCGAAATTTGAATAGGCATCGTCTTTCAGATGCAGAACACGCATGCCAGCTTTTTTTTTCTTATGGCGTACAACTCCTTGGTGTTACGATTTTTTTTCCGTCGGTGTAGCTAGTGGTTGACAATCGTAGAATTAGGAAACGAGTAAACCAACAGAACAGCGTTACCGTTGAGACAATGCCATCACTTACGCAGTAATATCGCGGACATTCCTGTTTACAACAGCCCCCGGAGCTCTGCATAAGCACCAAGTTGACACTCCAGAATCCCACGGCAGGTCAGCAAGACTCGGCCTGATTTAGTGTAGGGTGTGAGATGAGACAGCTGCTGACAGAAGCCAAAGATTTTATTGTAAGACAAGGACCCAGAGTACGATTTTTGTTACTAGAGGAAGGAGGAAGAGATTAGTGTTTAGCGAGCCATCGACATCGAGGTCCTTAGAGACGGAGCACACGGTCGGATTAGGCAAGGATGGAGAAGGAAAACGGCCGTGCTCTTTCTAAGGAACCGTCCAGGCATTTGCCTTAAGCGATTCAGGGAAATCACGGAAAACCCAAATCAGGATGGCCGAACGCGGGTTTGAGCTGTCTTCCTCTCGAATGCGAATCAAGTGTTCTAACCACTGCGCCACCTCGATCGGTACAATTTGTTATTGTTCCATTATATTTTAACAACGCAGCAGTTGTGTTGGTAGGTGTTCTACTGCTTTAACCCCATGAGGTTTACAACCTAATGAAGTGAGAATTGAAAGCATTATTGAGCTATTTGACTGCTACAAATTATTGCTGTATAACTGTAGCTATCGCCCTACCTGATTGACATATAGTTTCGACGCAAAGTACAAAATCCCAGCAAATCTTTTAATAACCGTGTGGAATAAATAGCATTTCTTACAATTTCTGTGGAAAGTTATACGTAGTGCCATCAAGTAGAGCTGTAGCTACTAGAATGACTGATTATTAAAGGTGTTGGAGACTGAAAAATAGAGTTTCCGCTAAGACCGTAATGCCTTGGTCCACCTCTGCCCCTTCTGCATGCAGCTTTTCAACTTGGCATTGATTGATACAGTTGTTGATGTCTTCCTGAAGGATATCGTGCCAACTGCGTGTAACTGGCGCGCTGATCGTCAAAATTCCGACTTGGTTGAGGGGCCCTGCCCATAGTGCTCCAAACGCTCTCAATTGGAATGAGATCCAGAAACCTTTCTTGACAAAGTAGGATTTGACAAGCACGAAGATAAGCAGGAGAAACTGTCGCCGTGTCCGAGCGGGCGTTATGTTTTCGTAATGTAAGTCCCAGGACGGCTTCTGATGAAGGGCCACAAAACGGAGCGTAGAATATCGTCGACTCCCCTTTGCGCTGTAAAGGCACCGCAGATGATAACCAAAGGGGTCCCGGTATCAAAACATATGGCACCTCAGACCATCACTCCTGGTGAAATGAAACGTCCTGTGACTGGGCCTTCCCGTCGGGTAGACCGTTCACCGGGTGCAAGTGTTTCGATTTGAAGCCACTTCGGCGACTTGCGCGTCGATGGGGATGAAATGATGAGGATTAGGACAACACCTAGTCCCTGAGAGGAGAAAATATCCGACCCAGCCCGGAATCGAACCCGAGATTAACAGTATGTCGCGCTGACCACTCAGCTACCGGGGGCGGACAGCACTCCTGGTTGTCGAGCCGTATGGCGAGCGAAAGCCACATTGATATCCCACCGCTCTCCAGAGCGGCTCCAGACACGTCGTCGGTCTATAACCTCATTGACGTGAGTCTAAGGGTCTTCAGGAATGAGTCCCACTTCCAAATGAGCCCCGATAACCAATGAAGACGTGTGTGGAGAAGCGCCGGACTGCAAAGGGGTAGCAACCTGACTGTCGCCCACCATACGGCTCGACAGTTAGGTCTGATGGTCTGGGGAGGCATTTTGTTTTGTAGCAGGATTCTTTCGGTTTTAATCCTTGCATCCTTATAGCACAGCGGTACGTCGATGATATTCTATTCCCCGTCGTGTTGCCTTTTGTGTCAAGCCGTCCTGGCCTTACATTTCAGTAAGACAATGCCCGCCTGCACACAGCGAGTGTTGCTACCGCTTGTCTTCGTTCCTGTCAAACCCTACCTTTGCCAGTAAGATAGCCAGATCTCTCCCCATCTGAGAACGTCTGGAGAACTATCGGCAAAACACTCCAACCATCTAGGGATTTGGACGATTTAACGAGCCAATTGGACACAATTTGGCACGATATCCCTCACGAGGACATCCAACAACTGTATCAATCAATGCTAAGCCGAATAATTGCTTGCGTAAGGGCGTAAGGTGTACCAAGGCGTTATTGACTTGCTCAGTTTGTGAAGCTGTTCCTGTTGAATAAATCATCCAATTTTTCTTAAATTGTAATCATTTATTCGTCTGTACATGTACATCACATCCACCGCTCGGTTCGAATAATTCCTTCGTGGTGTGTGACTTTTCTTGTCTTAGAGTGTATGTTGTAGTAAAACGTCACATACCTCTGAAAAAACACTTTTATGTAGGTATTACCTCTTGCTAATGTTATGTGGACTATCTGTTTAGTCTTAAATTGTGTGACGGTCAGTAGAAAGCCAAAAAACGGTTCACAATGAGCTATAAGAGAAATGTTATTTTGTAATATTAATCTGTATATTTCAGCTTTTTGCCTCACTTCGAAACTCAATACTGGTAAAGAGACGAGGGTTAGTTTTTAAAGCATCGCCGTTACCAAAGCCACTAGAGACGGATCATCTGCATTAATTGCGCAGATAAAGGGGAAGGGGTGAGGGCGAGCCGTCGTTCCTTCCATTCAACGACTATCCCGGAATTCGAGAGACCTTACAATCGTAGGAAACCGTAAGCTACAACACTTCTCGCAGTGTTATACGTTTCTTGAAAGACAGAGATTTAAATTGCATACACGAATATAGCTCTGACAGCGTTTTGACATTAAAAAAGTCAAAAGGTTTGTTTCTCTCATGTTCACCATTAGAGTATGAGATAGAAACTGTGTGTGTAACTCATAATGATTTTAAAAGTTACATAAAAAGAGGTGTATTTAACGAATGTTCCTATATTGTGCTACGAATGAACTTAAATTTTCACAAGAACATCCCCTTCGCATATGCACATCTCAGTCTCACCTGAATGTTTGCATATGACCCATCAAACCTTGTTGAGACTTCATTCAATTTTGTATGACTGTAATAGAGCTACTGTAATAGTATACGAAGAAAAATACCACACTGCAGGAATATTCAACAACACTTCATCTGTGGACCTAAATGCAGAAAAATAGCAAGTACTGCTGCGGAAGAGAGGAAAAAGTGGTGAAATGTCAGCGTGTTACAGATGTTTTCACATTTATCTATATGATTCTTAAACTATACGGGTCGCAACCCAGCTGGACATGCGGCCGCAGAGTTAAGAACTCCGTAGCTCAGTTTCCACGGCTGTTCAATAAAGTGCCAAACGAGGGAGGTGAGGACAATATTGGTTTACTTGTATGCGGTTAAGACTTGGATCTGCCGACAAATTTCATGGCTGTTTTCGTGGGTTTCCTACGTCCGTATTCATACTTACAATGAAAAACATGTACTTTGGATATATTAATGAAATATGCTTACCTTTATAGCACAACAGCGATGTACATTTAAAGAAAATGTGGACCATATAACTATCACACGTTTAAAATACAGTAAGCTTTGTGTACTTTCTGTCAAATTCATTTCTTGGATCGTGACACGTTCTCGTGCTCAACTCAACCGTTATATAAAATGTGCCACTTTTGGAAACTTAATATTTCTTGGATAAATTTATCCGGACGCCCATGGGAGGCTCCATTTCCCCCACTAAGCCACGGTAAGTTCTCTAATTATTTTGCAATTACATGAAGATGACTTCAGAGTCCAACATGTGGAAATTGCACTCCATATTTACCTTACCCTCATTTATTCATTAATTAAGTTTTTACTCACTTAATTATTTTTAATCATTCAATTAATAACAAATTTACGTTTGGTCACAGCCTCGTCCTTAAAGACGGGCGGCTCGTATCTTTGGTAACTGCGTTTTCCCACACTTCGCTGCGCTGGTTGTTCCAGCAGCTCTCATGGCACCGTTAGGAATACCAAGACGGAGCAGCATGAGTGGAAGACGAATAGGAAGTGCTTCAATTAAAATGTGTGTAAGGCAGGAACGTAGTCTTTCGCCCCTAGTGTTCAGTCCATACATCGAAGAAGCAATGACAAAATAAAACAAAGGCTCAGGACAGGAATTAAAATTCAAGGTGAATGGATATCAGTGATAACATTTCTGCTGATGATATTCGTGTTCTCAGTGAAAGTGTAGAACAATTACAGAATCTGATGAATGGAATGAACTGTGTAATGAGTACAGGATGTGGACTGAGAGTAAACTGAAGAAAGACGGAAATAATGAGAAGTAGTAGAAATGAGAAAAGCGAGAAAGTTAATGATAAAGTGGTGATCATGAAGTAGATAAAGTTAAGGATTTTTGATACCTAGGCGGCTAAATAACCCATGATAGACGGAGCAAGGAGGGTATAAAAAGTTGACAAGCAAAAGCAATAAGTGCCTTCTTGGCCACCAGAAGTCTGTTAGTTTCAAACATAGGTATTAATTTGAGGAAGAAATTTCTGAGAATGTACGTTTGAAGCACAGCATTTTTATGGTAGTGAAACATGGACAGTGAGAAAACTGGAACGGAAGGGAGCTAAAGCATTTGGGATGTGGTGCTACAGAATAATGTTGAAATGTAGGTAGTAAAATTTCGAAATTTGTGGTAAGGTGTTATGGGACCAAACTGCTGAGGTCATCGGTCCCTAAGCTCACGCACTAGTTAATATAACTTAAACTAACTTACGCTAAGGACAACACACACACCCATGCCCGAGGGAGAACTCGAACCTCCGACGGAGGGAGCCGCGCGAACCGTGACAAGGTGCCTGAGACCACGAGAGACTACCTTTAGCGGCAAATATAGGTGGACGGATAAGGTAAGAAATGAGGGGGTTCCCCGCAGAATCGGCGAGAGACGATATATGGAAAACACTGACAAAGATAAGGAACAGGATGGTAGGATACGTGTTAAGGCATAAGGGAATAATTTCCATGGTATTATAATGAGCTGTATAGGGCAAATTCTATAGAGGAAGACAGTGATGAATTCATGGCGTGCCGCATCACACCAGTCAAAAGACTGATGTCTAAAAACAGCGAAGACATTCTCATCCTTCTTGCTAACCAATGCCTCTAGCTTCCTCAGTGACGCACCCCCTCCCCCCTCCCCCCGGGAGCGGTCTCCATCTCTATGGAATGAATTCCGCAAACGCTGGGAAGTACCTTGTTTTATACTTTTCTTTCACTATACGTCACAAAATGCTACGTTCTGTTTCTGACAAGATGGCCTAAATTCACTGCCAAATCATTTGACTTCTTTTAAGTATACACTCATGCGATACAAAATCACCGAAACGACTACGTCATCAAGCCGGCCGAAGTGGCCGTGCGGTTAAAGGCGCTGCAGTCTGGAACCGCAAGACCGCTACGGTCGCTGGTTCGAATCGTGCCTCGGGCATGGATGTTTGTGATGTCCTTAGGTTAGTTAGGTTTAACTAGTTCTAAGTTCTAGGGGACTAATGACCTCAACAGTTGAGTCCCATAGTGCTCAGAGCCATTTTGAACTACGTCATCATTGTCTACACCTGTTGGGACTGTGGGAAGTGGTTAGGACCTTGAAGTCACCTTTTTGGCACTCAAACATTGAATCAACAAGCGGCATACGTCAGAAGCGATGTAAGGAAACTTGGCGATCTTTAAATCACGGCGTTCGGACTGACATTCGGGTCCCTGATTACAGCCTCTGATCCTCCGGCCAGCCGCAGTCCGAGTGACCTCGGAGTGGCCCGTCAGACGGAACCGGCCGCTCGGCTTCACGGCGCTGGTCGTTTCCCACCAGAGTTGCGATTACATCACGGAAGGCAGGCAGCGGCAGACGCTCTAACAAGCTCACAAGAACTGAAGTTATAATTCTGCTTGCCTTGAAATAAGAACCGCTTCCCCGACGCTAATTAACCATGAGAAATCCGTAGAGATTCCTCCATTTAGGCCTCAAGCTTCCCGCTGACGTACCGGGGTGCAGGCTTGCCAGCGCCGGCTGTTGCCTGGAGTCGGCCGCAGTAAGGCTCGGCGGGAGTAACGGTAGCGTTAACGAGCCGCGTGTGCGCTCCTTCCTCACAGCACACATCTCATCTCGGACGGTGACGTGACGATTTCGCTGTGTACTCTGATGCTGGCCAGTTGTTCGCCTCTGTCCAAATATTTTCCTTCGTGTTTCTTGATACGATTCACCTGTAATTTGTTTGTGATCAGAATCTACTCTTTTGTTGTCGGTCCATGTGCTCTGCCTTCCAGCCAATAAACCGGAGCAGCAATGGTACTAATCTGTCAAATACGGTTGTCTCAGAAGAATTCAGCTTAGAAGTGCGTACACCATCATTACTATCTGAACTGGACGCGTCTTACTATGATACTTCGCCAAACGTCAAACTCCTTTATAGGCTGACTGAGAAAAAGTCGGAAACACTAAGAAAACATGGTAGGATATCAACGTAATTTCGCAGACATACACACTGCGAAATTACACACTATCGGCAGGTATGTAAATCACTAGAGTTGCAATTATCTGTGACAGGTAAACGGCCACCAGAGTTCATTACTGTTGTCCGTATTTAGTGTTTATACCAGGCCAGGTACAGGGCATGTAGGTGGCTAGGACACGTTTAGGAGACGGAGATGCCACGAGCTCATTACCAGAACCTCACAGAGATTGAAAGGAGCCCCATTCTGGGTCTCCATTCCTCTGGCTTTTCGAATTGTGCAATATCCAGATTGCTGGAGCATTCGGATGACACCTCTGACCCTATGTTATATTGCTTGGGAACGTGAGGTCAGGCATACTCCTCGCCAAGATCCCGGCCGGCCGCGTCTGACCATGTAAAGGGAGGATGAGCGCATTGTGCACCACGCACGTCGTAACCGTTTCACATCTGAGCCTGTCATCCAAGGTCGAAGAATGTACTCCCTGCATCGTTCTGTATCATCCCACACTATTGGTGGGAGATACGTACAAGCCAAACTAGGGAATGCGTAGGCTGCAGTTAATAGCACAATATCTTTGGGGTGTTGTCGTGACAGGGTAGCACGGACCGCTGATGAATGATGTCGCTTTGTATTCAGCAATGAACCGCGGTTCTCCGTTTTCCCGGTGTGTACTGTCGCAACCTGGAAAAAATTCCGCTTTTCCAGTGACTTGGAGAGTCATAGTTCGACCGCTACGGTCGCAGGTTCGAATCTTGCCTTGGGCATGCATGTTTGTGGTGTCCTTAGGTTAGTTAGGTTTAAGTAGTTCTAAGTTCTAAGGGACTGATGACCTAAGAAGTTAAGTCCCATAGTGCTCAGAGCCATTTGGACCATTTTTGGAGAGTCATAGTATTATGAGTCATAGGTATTATGGCATGGGGAGCAGTCAAGTGCGACTCTATGTCAGAGCTGATAGTGACTGAGCGAATTCTGACAGCCCAACGGTACTTCAAGGACAGCCTGTGTCCCCATTTGTTACCTCTCAAGTGACAGTATGGTTTTGCCATTTTCCAACAAGACAATGCTCTTCCATTCAAAACATGCATCTTTATGAATTCTCTGCGCGTTATTGAGATATTTCTGCGCCCTGCTAAATCCGCAGGTCTGACCCCAATAGAACATGTGTGGGACCAGCTAGCACGTCGACTCCGTCTCAGTGCCTGTACCCAGATTAAGTTGGACCAGATACTCATGTGGGCCACCTTTCCTCGCTCGAGGATAAAACTATTTTATCACATCCCGTCCAACCGAATTAGTGCGTGTATCCAGGCCAGATATGGACCCAAGTCCAGATACGTAACATTTCCTGCTACATGCGTGTGAAAACATGCTTGCTAGGTAGGTATGCAACAGGGTAGTCATGGTGTGGGGTGGCCCCGTCGGATCGGCTGATGTCATTTGACGTCTATCCTACCTCTCTGCCGGCCGGGGTGACCGAGCGGCTCTAGGCGCTATAGTCTGGAACCGCTCGAACGCTACGGTCGCAGGTTCGAATCCTGCCTCGGGCATGAATGTGTGTGACGTCCTTAGCTGTTAGGTTTAAGTAGTTCTAAGTTTTATCGGACTGATGACCTCAGAAGTTAAGTCCCATAGTGCTCAGAGCCATTTGAACCATTTTTGGAACCTACCTCTCTGATCTGTTTCCAGGCTTATTCACGTGTCTCTGAATGTTAGAGCAATGTGGTTGACTACACGTTTGCAGAATACATCCTTCTGAATGGCGAAACGGTATTGGAAGAGCTGCTCGTCACCCTTATGAAGATCGTTCTCCACAACGTCCTACTCCATCGCAAACCCTTTTTGCCACAATTACGCAACGACTTCGAGAAAGGATACCTTCACCGTCAGCAGGCGTGAGCATGGTGCTCCAACGAGACGACACACGCCCCAACTGGAAGAGGCCGTACTGCATCACATTGAACAGAACCCGTCAACGAGTACACCAGAAGTTTCTTTGGCTGTTAATGAGTGCAATTGTGAAGCAAGTGATGTGCTAGTTCCTGTCTAATCAATTACTCATAACAGTGGTCGCATTACTAATATGTGTTCAAATGGCTGTAGCAGAGAAACGGTACAATTCCAGGCACGGTTTCCAGTTCAGAGTTTTACCTAGTCACTCATCTCTAGTCCGTAAGGGGAACTTTCAAACAGTGGAGAAAAATTGTGTCACGAAATTTTAGCCATGGACAGCTGATTCCAGTAGGAGCCAATATTACTAATGTTGTGAAGGTCGACAACGTGCACACTTGCTACTCTCTTTTAGGATCTGGACCTTAATAAAAATGGCGAGGTACTGTTAATCAGAACACAGGGAGAAGTTGTGATCTAAATGACAATAGATTTATTCATCCTTAACATCAAGACAAAAAAAAGGACTAAAGAAACTTCACACAAACTTTTTTATTTGACAAACGCTTTAACTAACATGGGGCCTATGGTGGACAAAGTGACCAGCTAGGGATCGACACAAGACACTAACCGGAACACTGATCGCTTTATCTGACTTCATACTCGTGAATCCGGCTTATGTCACAAAAACTACACGACCATTAAGCATCTGTGCTCTACTATTATGAAAACAGAAAAATTTGGTTCAGAAGAGCAGGGTGCTGAGAAACACATACGGGAGCCCTACGCCGTAGCAGCGAATACTTTACCCTCCTTCTGGTCAGAGCGCCACACCACGATGCGTTTGACAACTGAAGTCATGGACGCCCGCAATCTATTATTAATGGCGCGCGACCGAAAATTGTAAGTACTCGGTCTCGCGTTCGGTTAATTCGGAACGCAGGTACTTCCCTATGAGCCTCTGAAGCCCTGGTGGATTCCAGTATGCAGGTGGACCTGTTTGCTGGTCTGCCAAACCAGTTTTCCTCCGTGCCATGACTGTGCGTGACAGAATACGACAAATGTTTAGACGGTCGACTCAAGACAAATAAGTACACCCGCACATCACTCGTTGTGTGCATGATGCTAGAAGCAGTACCTCTGATGGTTCAGAAGGTGACTGGCACAGACTCTAAGTGGAACACAAGCAAAGCACACAAATCTCACCGTTTAGGTAGAGAACTACAGTCCTTTACTATGGAAGCGCCAGCACAAGAGTGATATTCTCTTTCTGTCCGCTTTCCTCGTCAGCTCGGTAGCAAAAACCCAGTTTACATCTTAGACTTCCTCCACTTTAGCACAAGCCAGTCACGAGATGGAGCACGGCATTCAAAGCTTGCAGAGCGCCGCTTGCTCTGCATACACCGATTTGACCAATCAGAGACCTGAAAGTTAATTGGGAGAAAAAACATGACTATCATGGAACCTCACCCCTCTCCCCCCTCCATAAGAAACTTGTTATCTTCCCTGTTGCATCCATTTCCAAGTTTCAAAAGAACGGCCACAAATTTTCTAAAAGCCTCTTGCTTTCACAAATATGTTTTGTAACAGAGTCTGGACGTCTGGACGCCAGCGACCTGTCCCACGGAAATTCGCAGAACCCTCACAGCTGTCTCGTCGGTTTCCTGCCTAACAAGGGCACATCCTCTGCTTGATTGCCAGCCTGCTATGGCCATTGCAGCGGCAACTTCTTGGCGCTAGTCAGTCTATCTGGATGTGGATGCCGACGGACTGGCATCAACCAACGTGTCTGCACAATGAGACTGTGGAACTCGGCCATCCAGAAATCTTTCCACCCAGGTTCCGCAGAAAAAACGCACTTCCCTCGGCCCACAGTCGCTGAGGGTTTTACTGCAGTCCTTTAGATCGGCATCTTTTTCCTTTGAACGCAGGTAAAGCTTACCGTTATTCCTTCCCTAGAGCACGCAAGCAAGAGCATTAACTCCTGCCAACCATTTCATCATCATTTATGAAGCCAAATCGTAATAAAGATTATCTTTCCTAAGAACATGGAGCGGCATAACACCGAATCACATGTGAGAGTACCCTGCATTCTCTCAAACGCACTATTTTTAGGTTATGGAAACTTGGCGCCAGGCGCTCCGATTGGCTGTAGAATTGCCCTGTTGCTATTCGTCGGTTGACTGGCAGTACTATGGTTGTCACCTCACATATACAAACGTCCCTCACCCAGTCATTGCCCCAACATGATACATGTGTCGAAGAGGTCTTGCTGTTTGGCTCCGCCTCACGTTAGAGGGATTCGTACATAAGCTTCGCTTTGGAGCGCACACACATCACCTGCAATTTAGTCATACATTAAGTACGGTGGCAGAACAACGAGATGTGGCTTTTCTTTATGAACTAGCCGACAATAATGCGCATGAAGCTCGACAGTTGTATGAGGAACAGTACCCAGCAAGACGACACCCACACCCACAAATGTTTACAGCAATTCACTGGCGACTTGACGAAACAGGCTTATTAGTGGAATATCATGGTGATGCTGGAAGACCTCTAACACGACGGGATAATGCATTTGAAGAGACTGTTCTCGAGTGTTTCGAGGAAGCGCCTATGACATGTATTCGAATGGTTGGACACAACATGGGGGTCACTGATCAGTTAGTCTAGGAGGTTTTGAGGGTTGAGGGCCAGCACTCGTTTAGTTAACACCCTGTCCTAGACCTAAATCCTTTGTCGGACTACGAACATAGGCTAGGGTTGTGCCAGTGGTTTCTGCAATGTGTTGCACGATATCCTGACTTCCCCACCATAGTGTTGTATACCAACGAATGCACCTCCCATTGGGATGGCCTTTACAAAACTCGAAACTTCCATTACTGGGCAAGAGAAAATCCTGACGTCACATACGTCCATGGACACCAGGAACGATTTTCGTTTGGCGTTTGGGCAGGCATTGTGGATGACCATCTGGTTGGGCAGGTTTGTCTACCTCCTCGACTTACCAGGTCCAATTAGCTTCACTTTTGGGAAGAACCTCTACCTGCCCTTCTGTAAGATGTTCCCTTGGACGTACGGCTACGCATGTGGTTGCAGCATGATGGGGCACCCGCACGTAACAGTCGTGCATTGCACAGATATTCAAATGAACTCTTCGATGGACGGAAAATTGGCAGAGGTGCTCGTAGGACATGGACCCCGCAATCACCAGACCTCAAGTCACCGGACCTTTTCCTGTGGGGATTCTTCAAGGTTCTACTTCACTCACCCGGACGCGAACCACCTAGAAACGAAGAGGAATTAATGGATCGCATTCAACATGACGTCAATTACATCGGGGCAATGCCAGGAATCTTTGAAAGTGATTGGCAAAACACTGTTCAATGTTACCAAGCTTGTGTCGCGTCAGAGGGTCGCCAGTTCGAGCACCTGCTTTAAGTAAACAATGTCCTATCTACTAAAAAGGCTCTTTTCTAGGCCGACACAATTTGTAAAAGATTTTCTGTATGCAAACTAACAGCTGTTGACGGGTTTGTTCCCGGTACGTCTTATCACGAAACTAAACTGGATGTGCCGGGACCCCGGCGGATTCGCCCTCAGGCCGCCAGAGTGGAACGCTGGTGCGCTACCAGCGAGTGAGTGGGCTGCCTTGGATACATTGTGGTCCCCAGCAAGCAAAACACTCGTGGTCATGCGTTGTTCAGAGCATCCGGCAACAGGGCAATCCCATGACCAATAGGAGTGCGTGGCGCCAAGATTTTGTAGTTTAAAAATTGTGCGTTGTTGACCTACAAAACACATTGTTACAGAGATTGCGGTTAATACGTGCTGTACCGTGCAGCCACAGTTACAGTATGCGTGGAAAATGGTGTCCATGTGCGTCAATGCATGTGTGTACGTGCCGCAACATGTTCCGTCTCACACGTTCACATTGGCCAGGCTGTAGTGAACAGTGTCAAAGGCAGCATGAGTACGCTGCTCCAGTGTCTCCATGTCTGCCATAGAATCTGCATACACCATACTTTTGTGATGGCCCCATAACCAGGAAGCGCACAGGTTGAGATCCGGTGAATGAGCAGGTAATACAATTGGACCCCCCTCTTCTGATCCGTCGATGAGGGAAGACACAATCGAGATGCATCTGGACGTTAATGGAGAAGTGAGCTGGAGCACCATTATGTGGCAGTCACATAACCCTTCGAACCATCAGTGGCATTCATTCCAGCAGGAGAGTCAAAGTCACCCACAAGAAACGCCGATAGTTCCGACTTGTTAGGCGACGTGGAAGGAAGACTGGTCCAAAAATACCATCGCCAGTTATCCTGCCCTTCACATTCCAGCTGCACCGATGCTGGTGATTCGCTGTCACCATACCATGGGGGTTCTGCATACTATCTCACAGATGACTGTTATGAAAGTTGAAGGTACCGTAGCGCGTACAGGTGGCCTCATCTGTGAATAGGATAGATGACACAAATTACGGAATCGCGTTTGCCTGGTGAAGAAACCAGTTACAAAACTGCTTCCGATGTGGAAAGTTTAACGCTAGTATGCCCCACTCACGCTGTAAGTGATAAGGGTAGTAACAGCTACCATGGAGAATGTTCTACACAGTCGTCTGGCTTACCCTGTACAGGCAGACCAACTGCGTGCTACTGACACGGCAGTCGCCTTCCACAGAGTTAGTCACATTTTCCTCCAAGTCTAATGTTCGAACATTTCGGGTAAGTCCTTCATAATTATCTGCTTCTGGAAACGACCCTGCCTCAGACAGACGGAAAGACACTGTTGAAAACATTGAATGCTGTAGTTGTTGTAAGCGGGGATCTCCTGATACAGCCTTGCTGCCCACCTCCCGCTGCCATTTTCTTTCCGTAGGTAAACATCAAGTCGACAAGCTCTCGATTCAAATACAGAACCATTGTGTACAGCGCTGTATCACATCCACTACAAGTTGAGTCAGCAAGAGAAGTGAATCGGACACAACATTATCAATTACTCTGGCAGGAGATGGCGCTAGGGCATGACATACGAGGAAAATTACCACCCTCTAGGAGGAAACCATGATACTGTAACTGTGACTGCATGGTACAGCACGTAGTCGACCGCAATCTCCGTAGCAAAGCAGGACTCAACAAATGATCTCCAACATGGAAACTATGCATTTCTGGACGTAACTTTATTAGACCTTTTTTTGCCATATCCTCTCATCGATCAACCTATAGTTCATACACGGAGGAAAAAAAAATCACCTGAATCTCTATATATAAAGCAAAGAACTACACACGTACACAAACACACACACACATACATACATACATACATATATGGATATGCACATGCACACATGCATACATATGTACATACATATAGGATGTTTCTCAGCTGCTGCCTCAGGCTTCTAGGGTTTTGTGGAGCGAACTTAGCATGTTCCGAAATGTAATGTTGGACGAAAATAAGTTTCAAGGTCAGATCACTTTCCAGCCTCCTGCTTCACGGCACTCCCACAACGGACGAATGTGCCCTACATGAACTGCTCCATGTGGTGATCCTGATCTTCTACATCTACATCTACATCTACTTCCATACTCCGCAAGCCACCTGACGGTGTGTAGCGGAGAGTACTTTGATTACCTCTATCGGTTCTCCCTTCTATCCCAGTCTCGTATTGTTCGTGGAAAGAAAGATTGTCGCTATGCCTCTGTGTGGGCTCTAATCTCTTTGATTTTATCCTCATGGTCTCTTCGCGAGATATACGTAGGAGGGAGCAATATACTCTGTAAGTAGGCTGTTTAGATTTTTATATTGGTAATGCCACGTAGCGCTCTGTATGAAAATCACTAGCTGTGCTGTGTGCAGTCTGTGGCTAGTTTGCATTGTTGTCCGCCATTGTAGTGTTGGGCAGCTGGATGTGAACAGCGCGTAGCGTTGCGCAGTTGGAGGTGAGCCGCCTGCAGTGGTGGATGTGGGGAGAGAAATGGCGGAGTTTTGAAATTGATTTTTGTGAGGTAAGTGATTTGTGAAACGTATAGGTTAATATTAGTCAGGACCATTATTTTGTAGGGATTTTTGAAAGTCAGATTGCGTTGCGCAAAAAATATTGTGTGTCAGTTTAAGGACAGTCATGTACAATTGTTCTAAGGGGACGTTTCAACTCCTTGACTCATCGGTGAAGGTATGTTCTCGAAACTTCAGCAAAAGCCCGTACAGAGCTACTGAGCGACTCTCCTGCAGAGTCTTCCACTGGAGTTTATCTATCATCTCCGTAACGCTTTTGAGATTACTAAATGATGCTGTAACGAAGCGTGCTGCTCTCCGTTGGATCTTCTCTATCTCTTCTATTAACCCTATTTGGTACGAATCCCACACTGGTGAGCAATATTCAAGCAGCGGGCGAAGAAGTGTACTGTAACCTACTACCTTTGTTTTCGGATTGCATTTCCATAGGATTCTTCCAATGAATCTCAGTCTGGCATCTGCTTTACCGACGATCAACTTTATATGATCATTCCATTTTAAATCACTCCTAATGCCTACTCCCAGGTAACTTACGGAATTAACTGCTTCCAGTTGCTGACCTGCTATTTTGCAGCTAAATGATAAAGGATCTTTCTTTCTATGTATTCGCAGAACATTACACTTGTCTACATTCAGATTCAGTTGCCATTCCCTGCACCGTGCGTCAATTCGTTGCATATCCTCCTGCATTTCCGTACAATTTTCCATTGTTACAACCTCTCGATATACTACAGCATCATCCGCAAAAAGCCTCAGTGAACTTCCTATGTAATCCACAAGGTCATTTATGTATATTGTGAATAGCAACGGTCCTACGACACTCCCCTGCAGCACACCTGAAATCACTCTTACTTCGGAAAACTTCTCTCCATTGAGAATGACATGCTGAGTTGTGTTATCTAGGAACTATTCAATCCAATCACACAACTGGTCTCGTAGTCCATATGATTTTACTTTGTTCATTAAAACGACTGTGGGGAACTCTATCGAACGCCTTGTGGAAGTCAAGAAACACGGCATCTACCTGTGAACCCGTGTCTATGGCCCTCTGAGTCTCGTGGACGAACAGCGCGAGCTGAGTTTCACACGATCGTCTTTTTCGAAACCCATGCTGATTCCTACAAAGTAGATTTCTAGTCTCTGGAAAAGTCATTATACTCGGACATAAGACGTGTTCCAAGATTCTACAACTGATCGACGTTAGAGATATAGGTCTATAGTTCTGCACATCTGTTCTACGTCCATTCTTGAAAACTGGGATGACCTGTGGCCTTTTCCAATCCTTTGGAACGCTACGCTCTTCTAGAGACCTACGGAACACCGCTGCAAGAAGGGGGGCAGGTTCCTTCGCGTACTCTGTGTAAAATCGAACTGGTATCCCATCATGTCCAGCGGCCTTTTCTCTTTTAAGCGATTTTAATTGTTTTTCTATCCCTCTGTCATCAATTTCAATATCTACCGTTTTGTCAGCTGTGCGACAATCTAGAGAAGGAACTACAGTGCAGTCTTCCTCTATGAAACAGCTTTGGAAAAAGACGTTTAGTATTTCGGCCTTTAGTCTGTCATTCTCTGTTTCAGTACCATTTTGGTCACAGAGTGTCTGGACATTTTGTTTTGATCCACCTACCGCTATGTCATAAGACCAGACTATCTTAGGATTTTCTGCCAAGTCAGTACATAGAACTTTACTTTCGAATTCAGTGAACGCCTATCGCATAGTTCTCCTCACACTACATTTCGCTTCGCGTAATTTTTGTTTGTCTGCAAGGCTTTGGCTATGTTTAAGTTTGCTGTAAGTTCCATTTGCTTCCGCAGCAGCTTTCTAACTCGGTTGTTGTACCGAGATGGCTCTTTTCCATCTCTTACGATCTTGCTAGGCACATACTCATCTAATGCATATTGTACGATGGTTTTGAACTTTGTCCACTGATCCTCAACACTAGCTGTAGTTGAGACAAAACTTTTGTGTTGAGCCGTCAAGTACTCTGAAACCTGCTTTTTGTCACTTTTGCCAAACAGAAAAATCTTCCTGCCGGTATTAACATTTCTGTTTACGGCTGAAATCATCGATGCAGTAACCGCTCTGTGATCACTGATTCCCTGTTCTCCGTTAACTGTTTCAAATAGTTCGGGTCTGTTTGTCACCAGAAGGTCTAATACAGTATGTTATCGGCACGAGTCGGTTCTCTGTTTAACTGCTCAAGCTAGTTTTTAGATAATTCACTTAAGAAAATTTCGTTGTACGAGGTGTATCTGCGACGCATGCTTTCATACATATGGTCTTCAGCCCTGATGCTTGTCCTTGGAGTACCATAGTCAAGCCTCCTAGTTGTAAACGTAAGAGTTCCTCGCAGCCGTCGATGCAGTCGAACGAAAGTAGTATGCGATGGGCTGAGGCGATCCACAAAGCATTCTTGGCAATGTGTTGTACAGCTGCACCTTTAAATACCCTACGGTGAAGTTGAAGATTCTTAAGTGATTTCATTTTCAAACTTATTTTATAGCCAAACGGTATAACACCAGACACAGATTCCTGCCGAACCTTATCTAATAAGTCTCTTTTACAACACCTAGAAACCCGTAAAGCGCGTCCGTGGAAAGAAGTCTGAGAAAATCATCCCGCCATTTTACACTTATGACTAGCATCTGATCACATAGTTGTAAACCAACTTGATCCTTCAAAAGTAATTGTATAGCATCTACCAATTCAGGCGCCAGTACTATCAACGCCTAGTGCAGTCTTTGCTCAGACTACCACAATAACGACAGCAGATGTTTTACGTAACTTTCAGTCAAGGAGAACACTTGTGCAGGGAATTTTCAAGGCAGTCACTAGGAGAAGGAATACGTGGAGAGAATGTTGAAGGCTGTAGTCCTGGGGAAATTCAAGCTGCTGTTGAATTAACATTGAGGGCCAAGAAGACCCCGTATTCTAGACAGTAAATACTACGCGTAAGTGTTCTGTCTGACATCGCCCTCCATCTATAATGGGTTCTGAGCCGTGTCGTACTCCTATCGATACTGCGCGTGACTGTTGCTAAGCAACAGCTTTACCAGTGGTGCCACGGAGAGCACGGGCGGCGAGTTCCAAGTCTTCTGCAGACGTGCCGGCTCACGTGACAAGTCTTGGTCTGGCGGTCAAGAGGCAAGGTTCCCGCTGGCAACTGGAGGGCTGTCTCAACTCCGAGCAGACAAGGCGAGCGGGCGCCTTCAGAACAGCAACTGTACAACGGGTGAACGAATCGCCGGGAAGTGGGATGCAGTCCGAGGAAGAATGACGTACCAGTAGGCACTTGGGACAGCCCCTCTTCAACCGAAAGAACTAAACTTGGTGAGCTCGTTCCAAATCATTGCCTGCTGCTATAAGCTTATGCTGCGAAACTGACTTCAGCGTAGAGTCCAGTCTGTTCAGAGCTATTTGCTGGACCTCATTCTCTATTGACTTACACCCCGTTTCTATTTAGTGTTTGTTACTGTTTCCACAGGCTTGAAAAGAAAGGATTATTTATGGTTTCATGTTAACTTACTTCCACGCGATAATTTTTTTTCTTGTGACCACGTCTCGGAATTAGATGTTTTCTTTCGAAGGATTAAATTGTTAATTTATCAGTTTGTATATTGAAGTGGACTGGGACAATAGTTTTGTGCGGCACAGCTGATCTGTCTTGCTTAGTGACTGCACCTGGTTTTGAGATTTGTTTTTAAGCGATTCCTTGTAACTCGTCTTAGTTGACGCTCTGCCTCTCCTTCGACTTCTTTCAGAATGGATGTCTGTTGCAAGTTTCAGCATATTTCTGTCATGCTTCCACCAGCTTTTCAGAACTTATTATTTAACTGTTCAAGAATTAGCAGCTTTAGGCGTCAGATACAAGTACTATGTTTTTAATTCGTGTTTGTTTTTATTTTTGAGCTTTAAATTATGTATCAGTATCTTCGAAGTTTATTTTAAATGTACTTCTGGCCACGGGCAGGGTAATGAGTAATTTGGGGAAATTGAATGAGCCACCCAATTTTGTGATCTGGTTACTTTGCGTTTGTTAAATGTATATTATTTACGTGTTTTAGCAGAACCAGCCGCTGCCCTGTTTGGTCGGATCCTGTAGAACGGATTGTCCAATACTGCGAATTGGTACTGGGTTTGAGTCCTGCCCACATTCACACCATTGTAAAAGGAAACTAACTGGACATCTGCTATCATATACAATATGATAATGAGTAAGCCCTTGGACAATCTTTGTTAGTTTGTTACTTATGCCCAGAGAAAAACTATTTAAATAATTTTTTTTATTGTGCGAATCATATTTATCTGACAGCCTGGTCCTACCACGCTCCAAGCACCTTACTCGATGCTCATTTCAGTTTCGTCGCTTTTCTTCCCTTTTTTCCTTCAGTAATTTGCAATATGTTTTCATATTAAGACATTTGCAGTCCTGCTCCGCGAACGAGAATAATATCGACTGTGAAATGTTCTGTTTGCTCTGAGTGACTCCTCTCCCTTTCCTTTCATCCCTCCTTTACCCTCCGCTCGCCTCCCCTCCACCCATCACATCGAAACAAAATTGACCCCTTTATCAAGTGCAAAGTTCACAGGGCCAAGCTAACCAGCACAACAACTTTTGGAGAGAAAGAAGACTACTCGCAAGAAATGGCTCTGAGGACTAAGGGACTTAACTGCAATCAGTCCCCTAGAACTTAGAACTACTTAAACCTAACTAACCTAAGGACTTCACACACAGGCATGCCCGAGGCAGGATTCTAACCTGCGACCGTAGCGGTCGCGCGGTTCCAGACTGTAGCGCCTAGAACCGTTCGGCTACCACGGCCGGCCGTAAGAAATGTTTCGGCACGTTTTGGCCTGTGAATTTCTGTCTAAGCTGTTCAACTCAAGGAAGACCCTATTAGTTGAAATCATAACAAGCTGCCACCAGACGTCGCAAGATTTATGGGCGTTTTTTTATCAGCAGGAAAACTGAATACTGAATCCAATGGAGTAGCAGGATCCCATGGTGTTCGCTGCGTAAATAAGAAACTTTGCCGATCACGACATTCTACATATATTACTCTGCAAACATCCGTACAGACAATATTACTAGGCTTTTTTCACCTTCTTTTTTAGCACTGAACGCCAGGAAAATTATTGTCTATACGCCTGGGTACATGTTCAGTTTCTTGTATCCTATTATCATTATTCCTAGGGGACATATGTAGAGGTGCCAGCATAATGGTCGAACAGTCTTCTTCGAATGCATCACCTCAAAATCTGCTCTGTAGGATTTCGTGACAACTAGGTCTTCTTCCTTCCAAGGACTCCCAGTAAAATTACACTTTCGTATGGTGCATTCCGATCACTTCTGCTCCTTGATATCGAACACTAGTGCACTCTTTCCTACCAGTTTCAGTGCTTAATGTACTCTCTGCATCGCCTTGCACAGCATGCAAGACACAGCATGAAGACACCCTGCAGTCGCCTCAAGTGAAACACAGTCAACTTGTTAGCAATCTGTTTGCGAATGCCACCAGCTCTGTGGCGACTGAGATCAACATGTACTACAACTGCTTCTCTGACCTAGTTCTAAATGAGCGAACAGCGTTATCCTACACCATTTACTTAAATAACTTGCGAAAGATTTTCTCATAACTTAAAGGAACATAATATTTCCATACCCCATGGCTGCAATAGTTCATGTTCAATAATGGTTCGCCGCGAGGGATTAGCCGAGCGGTCTTGGGCGCTGCAGTCATGGGCTGTGCGGCTGGTCCCGGCGGAGGTTCGAATCCTCCCTCGGGCATGGGTGTGTGTGTTTGTCCTTAGGATACTTTAGGTTAAGTAGTGTGTAAGCTTAGGGACTGATGACCTTAGCAGTTAGGTCCCATAAGATTTTACCAACTTTTTTTTTTCACACACACAATGATGGTTTCGTTAAATGTATATCTACTTCGTGTGATTGTAGTACGGATCACCAATGATTTGATTGTGCTACCCACATTAATATTATTAATAGTTTGGTACAAGAATAACTTTTAACCTCTGACATTGTAACTGACCACTTAGTAAAATGTCATACTACTACTTATTCTACTCAATGTTTAAACTCGTGTAGCAAAGACATATTTTATTACGCTCTCACATTCTTTACACAGTGTCAGTCACCTATTATCCAGGTTCAGTGCTTTTTTTTCAGTTTTTATCTAAAAATATAATGCAACCCACCAAAGATTTGATTGAACGGTAACATTTATGTCATCCATAGTAAAAAATAAAAAAAAAAAAAAATAAAACAGATATCTCTAACATAATTATCGATTATTAAGTTAAATACTTCATATTAATAATTATACTATGCAATGTAACATTTTATTTGATTTTTAAAATCAGTTTCGTAGCTGGAGCAAAGACAAAATTCGCGATGCCCATGTTCTGTTCACAGCGTACGTAACTTAATGTTCCTGGCGATTTTAGCATCTTTTAAGAATAACTTACTTGTTTTCATTACCCATGTGAATCTTGAAAGTAGCATTTGGTCCCGTGAAATATACAAAGGTGGTTATTAAAATAATTTTTAGTAAATTGTACAAATCAGACAAAGAGCATGTGCGTTACAGAGAAACTTTAAGAATTCCAAAGAAGTATTCCTTGAATGCGTCGCGCAGAATGATACACCACGTAAGTTCTCAGCAAATTGTATATTAATCAACTTAAGACTGTTTCCTGTACACTTTCTCAAAATCTACATATTTACTGTATGTTTATTGAATTTAAAATATATAAATTTTGTTTATTTTAGAGCACCAATCATTTCATGAACTCAAAGCGGGTCCCTAGCGTAGAAGATTGTAAGAGCTCTCTGAGAACGAATTTTTAAAAATCCGGAGACGGCGATGGTTGAATGTAGATTAGCTTTCTAAACAATACTTGTGGCAGGTTGCTGTAATTAAGTTACGTCCCCTACAACTCTACTGGAGCCCCTTCTTTCATAGCACTTGTATGTGTTTCCGTAAGGTAACACCTACTTTCCTGTGAAAGGTTGTTTTCAGACATTATTGTACGCTTAGACTCATGTAGTTACTAGCGAACGGACTTTGCAGTATCTTGAATCTGGCCTCTAAAGGCATATAATGTGAAAATTGATCCAGTATAAACGATCAAAAGGACATATTTTAACATCTTCAAAGATATGTGTTCGGAAGCAGGAGAGGACTTTTTCTTACATGTCTGTCGCGAGGATCAATGAACAAAGCGCAAGTACTGATTTTACAGTACGTTGAATTTGGAACGAATGGAGATGGCCCAGAACAAGCTGAATCAGTGAGTCGGACTGTGCTGTGTGCTCTTTAAGATCTGCTTTACTTTTCCAGGTGTTATATGTAGATATTCCACCTAACAAAGGAACTTAATGGATTGATCGATTTTTCATTCTTAAAAGATTTGAAGTTCAGTGGCCAGATATCATTTTCTTGGAATGGCTTGATATACTTTTCAAAAACATTTAGAAAAATCAACTCTGAAGATTTCCGGCCGCTGATAAGCATAAATCATTTCTATCAATTCAACAGAGCGACCTGCCACTCAGTGTGTCACGTTCTGTTCTTGTAATCACATAGTTGTTAGTTCCTTTATGCTGGTTACTCCTTTTCCCTTACTTATATTTGATTTCTATATTTATTGGAAAATTAAAATGTTAATTAACAAATACTGAATTACAATTTTGAATAAAAGTAACATCTTTTTATTTGTAATAGACAACAAAATGAAAATACGAGGATTCACAATAAATCAAAATTTGATATGAAAATGCTACACTGAAAGGGTACAGTACCGCCCGACATTGAAAATAGGTTCAACATACTTCATTATTTTTGTCAGAACAACACATTTTTTTGTAAAATAACTCAATTTCAATTAATACAGCGAAGCCGCATACCAGTGTAGGAAAGAATGACTATTTATTTAATTCATCATATGTGCACTCCCACAAAATAAATCACTACATCCAGTTTGGTGAGATCTGTGAAATGAATGAATGTATGGTCGTCTGCTAACCGCAGATAGTGAATGTGAATATATGATCATCTTTGAGGCGATCCTTTGGCCACCTTTGGTGGGACCAAAGAGATGAAATTTACCTGATCTTTGAGCGCCTGAAATGTGGCTGACCAATACGGTAGCAAGGTGCTCCACCACTTCGACAGAGGTGCGAGAGAACCTGAAGAACAGCCATGTTTCAGCACTCTGCAGCTGGATCTTGTGTTGTTAAGACCTGTCTTAGTTGTGATCCGTAAAGTCAAAAGAATGGAGACATGGTATGCATGTGGAATATTTAAGAGTAGTTTGAAATAATAATTTCTCTATTTCAGGAACTTTTGTGGGGAGAATTAAATGTCAGGCAGGTAATATTAATGGGATCGTAGTAATCTTCGGAATTGACCAACGATCACAATGAAACCACGTGTAGCAATAAGTTGAAATACTTCCGTGTGCTTAAGTTAAGCTGAATTACTAGCGTGTGTACTATAAGTTGAAATATTTAAGAAATAGCGTGTGCAGGACTTGAAATTAGAGGCGAGTACTTCCACGTGGTGAGTACTGTGTGAGTCTCACTCTGTGTATGAGACAAAGGATAAAGAGAAGTACTCGTCCATGGTACCAGTTGAGGACTCGTGTGTGTGATGAATATGTTCTTAATATTACTCGTTGAGATATGTTTCCGTGTGACGCTTGATTCAAACTATAACACTCTGAGAGAGAAACAAGGTGAGTCAGCCGTCTATCCAGCAACGCCACTTGGCTTGCATTGCACAGGAAGACGTGCATATATCTCCAGAGTTCATAGTAGGAAAGTAGAATTACGAAGTGGGGCAGTGTCGTGTGAAACTGGGATAAATATTAATTGAAGTGGGAAAGCGGAAAGTGATAATGTTGTGACTATTCCCTGTCTTGTATTTCATGTTGCAGTGTGGTGTATGTCATGTAATTTAAGTATGTGTGCTTTGCATGGGAGAGTAGCAAGGTAGTTTCAGAGGTAGTGGGTATGCATGTTCCTTTTGTACCGCTCGGTCTGGAGGAAAGTTTCGTGATGATGGTTGTGAGACTCGAAGTGTGAGATATAGCAAAAGATCCACCATCCTATCCAGAAAGTGCACTGTAGCGTTAAATAATTACGAGACCATAAGATAGAGATTCACCAATGTAAAGCCATGCCCACTGGGCGGAATTTCTCACGTGCCATTGTTGTAGGATATGGAATTTGTGTGTTTAGGTTATAGAATTTATCGGAATAAATAAGATAGTGAAAAGAAAAAGATTGGTGGCCTTTTCCTTCGAATTGTATGTTGTCATGATATCCAGAATTTATAATGTGTGCGCCACTCATATTCAGTGCGATGGCCACGTGCTGATAAAAGCCGTTAAATAAAAAAAAGGAAAGAAAATGTGGTACTGCCAGTGCGTAGTGAACAGTCAGAGTTCTGTAAATTACTGATAGTCAGATGTGCGTTTCCGTTGCGTATTATTCATATAGGAGGGTAATTTGTAATTTTATTGTGAGTACGAGAGTTCATGTTACTCGATAAATAAGAATGAATTAAACTCGCTTGGCAGACCACTCATCTTTCAGGCCTGACTGCTTGATGCCACAGTATGAGCAAGGCATGTGGGTGCCTCTCAACACATCGAATACGTAATATAATACTGTTGATACTTGCAAATTTTCACTATTTATCAAATAAAAATTTATTATGAATACTGACATTTTCAAGTGCTAAGTAATTAAAAAACTGATTATCTTTTAAATAAAAATATGATTCGTAGGTCGGTAATTAAAATTTTAATTTGATAACAAATAAAGAATTCAAATAGGAGTAAAAAATGTTGCGATATGTCAGAATCGAATCAACGACTACTATGACTACCTGACTAGAAAACTATGCAATGAACTGCAAGTTACTCCTTTTGCCTTTATGGTTAACAGAACAAAGAGTGCATCAAAGTCGATTTGTTGGAGTATTTTGGAAAATGGTGTTGTACCGATTTAGGAAACGATGTCCAGTTACTGACCTTCAAATCCTGTATGAAGAAAATCGAAGAGGTTTAATCCATAAAGTGCCTTTGTACGAATCAAGTCCAGACCGGACTTGAAGTTACAACGTCGGAAGGACAAAAAGATTTTATGCCTGAATCTGTCAATGTCTTTCTGATCACCAAGTGAAGACCTTTCAATATATTCAAGCTATTGAAAATTATACTGCAGTATACACTAGATCAGCTTTCTACATTAGAACTTCCACAACGTAAGTGTAAGCGGTAGATCACCGAGACTGCAACGACGTTAATAGTGTATCATAGACGAAATTAACGTCTCTAAGAGTTAAAATTGGCGTAATGAGTTCCGTATCTGAATCCTAAGGCTACTAGGGTAAAGCATCTGGAAGACCTCTGCACAAGGAAGACACGAACTCGGGTCTGACTTCCAGCTAGGCACACTTCTAGTAATTTTTCAAATTTTCTACTTTTAAGTAATTTATGAATTCTGTTCGAAAGCATTATTTGTCTTGCATCAAACATTAAAAATATGTATTGACACACTGCTTTCGTTGATATATTTCAGGAGCTACGTCGCGTATTCGGGTAAACATCAGTGAATCAACGTAATTACCTGCTGATAGACGCAAGATGTCTATGGCACACACATTAAACAGAAAATAATCTCTCTGTAAAGCGTAAGTTAATGAACAAGCGTGAATATCCGTTGTCATTTGGCTGCACTAACTGTAAATAATGCCCCCACCTATTTTCTCCCTTATGGTAGACTCGTCCATTGACATGAAGTACGGTGCTGCATAATGAGATAACTAATAGCAAAGTGTGCGGAGTTAACATTGTTAGCGGCAGTAAATACTTGGAACAGAATTCAGAAATATTTAGAAAGCGCCGTTAAACCCATCTCCAAACGCGTTCTTCGACGAAAATATTTCAGCGACCGCGCAGGTGTGTCGTACGTTACAGGTGGATTACCATAATTCATGCTTGCGACGTCGCTGAGAGCCTGTGAGTAGTGATATACGGGCTTGCGACGTGGACCCGTCGAGAACTGGTTTTCACAGACACCGATGTTGTGCTTCATTATATCACATGTCAGAAATTCCTTCAGATTTAATGTCAGCAGCCTCGGATTAGAATACAGATTATTAACTCAGCTGAGCGTTGTATTCATTCTGACGTCTGTTGTTACTAAAGACCAAGGACCACGAAGGTCGGCAGCCTGCTTTTACACTGATATTTCGCTTTGCTGGCCAGTATAAACGCAGTGTTGAGATGTGGCATTTCAGTGCCAGTCGAGATATATCTCTGAGTAAAAATGAATATATGTACGCTCCTGAATACGTACTAATGTCTCTACAGATTTTCCTCGGTGTACCTTGCATTCCTAAATTAGTTGCAAAGAATGAGTGCCTTAAATATTTTGTGAATATACGGTTTTCGAATTTATAATACATGGTGTTTTAGGAGGAATAGTAAATTTTTTAGGAGGTGATAGTATTGACTGATTCGAACAAAACATTACGTATAACTGTGTCCAATTGTTATTGGTTATGGATTCACAGCTGGAGAATGTAACCCAAAGAAATATACAAATAATAAAGTTCAAAGTCCATTTTCTAAATTCCACTTACGACGCCAATGCACATTTCAGTTCTGTCGACAACCGCACATTTAGCTTCTCTGAAGTTGTCTTAGCCCTCTTTTATTGACGAAGCACTATTCGCAGTCCGAAAGATTAATCAGTTTTTCTTTGTAGACTTCGCCTTTCAACCATCGTCACAGGCATAAATCTAAAGTTTAACGTGTGGTGACCTTGGTGACCAAGAAACGTCACCATTTATAACGATTCATGATGTAGGGATGTCATATGTGGACTAGAATGTGGTGGGACACCCCGCCATGATCGGAGAACATACCCATCCTTGAAGCCAAAGGAACCTCTTACAATAACTGCAGAAGCCAGTATTCATGAAAGCCTAGATAACAGGGTGTTGGAAGACAATGTGATAACACAACAAGCCGAATCAGCCGATTTTCATACTACACCACACATCTACAGCGAAGCGTTCTTGAAAATGTGTCCACAAAGATATATGGGTTCTCGTTGGACTACCGGAGTGCTGTTGATACAGTCGTAAGTGAAACTGGCTGCATCAGTTAACAACAGTAATGGGATTACTCTGCGATTTGTAATAATCCAACATAATTTCAATTATCTACCTTCGTCTCTATGTTGAAGGCGTTAAATTCACTTTAAGTGTGAAGGATAGTCTTATTTATGGAACACAATACGTGTAGAAGCTCTACATGTATTTGTTGAAGAAACAATCTATCACCTGAAGAAAGTGTTCTACTCCATACATACCCTGTTCAGATAAAATATGACTGCCAGGTGCTCGACTAGTCACACGACTTTTGCTGAAAGCACGAGTAAACACTCCTGAATCCGGTGCTCTACAGTTAGAAAATCACCTACTTCCATAAACGACTTGTATTGCTTTCCCCTTGTACTGTAATAATTTCTTACAGGTTTTCCAATTGTCTGACAGTTGGAAGGTTACCGTGCATCACAAAGTGGTTGGTTCATCCAATTTTTTGTAATCGATTAAGTGACAATATGTGTGTCTTAAATAATGTCAACTTTATTAAAACATTTTGATTTTAACTTATTTATTTTTTCAAGACGATTCCCAACATTGCTTCTTGAGTGTATGAAAGTGTAGGTACATGCGTACACGGTAAGTGTGTGGGGAGAGAGGATAGTTGGATGGGTAGGCAGGTGGTTGGGTGGGTGGATGGGTGTATGCTTTTTTGTTAGATCTGAAAGGTACGCATTAAACCTTGTAAACAAGTAAGATGCATACTCACAGCTTGATTCACACCAAATACGCTGGGCAAGCCACAGTTTGCGAGACCACACTGGAACCGGACGTGCAGGCCACATGCGGGCTGAGGCTCAGCCTGTCTCGGCTTCATCTATAGCTATCCTATAGCTACATCTATAGCTACCATTTATGTCTCTAGCAAATACTGCCCTTTAGCAGCTGTTGCTTGAACAACTTTAAATGTTTCGAATATTAGCAGTTAGTCGAGCAAACATAAGAGCCATTTTTGTATGATGGGTACGATTGTCTTTGTTTTCAAATTGTGATTGAATTTGTCTCTATAAGGCTTGTTTTGCTTTTGGGATTAGGTACAGAAAATTTATACTCTAGGTATTCCGGTAATAATACAATTTATCTATTTATTGTTTATAATTATTGTAGTGGTTCATTTTGAAACCATTGCGGCTCTAAGGGCAACAGGAGTCGCTGTGACAGGTTTTTTTATTTCCAGTTTCACACAGTGTACTCGAGGAAGAGGAAATTGTGGTTTGCCTTTGGAAGCAGTTTCATTTGATGCCGAACGCGATGGACAGTAGCAGTGAAAGTGGAGATGACGAGTAAGTTGAAGACATTGATCTCGATTTTCGAACGTACAAAATGAGTGTTTCTTACATTATTTCAGAGAGTGAGAGCAAAGGACCATTAGCAAAAAAAGATGAAAAAATGACATTGTTGTTTCAGTTGAAGAACATACAACAGAAGCAAAGCATCCACCAACACATGGCAGCTCAAGGCACTCTGCAGATGGAAGTGTGCTCTCTGTCAAGTACCCCTATGGCTATCTGCAGAAAGAAACTGCATTTTACCTTATCACGAAACTGCATTTTACCTTAGCACCAAAGGTAAGGACATTTCATGCACAGTGGCTCCATTTGAAACCACTCCATATGTCAATTAACATTTGTAACACTCATTTTAACGTTGTTTTATCTCAATGTGTGTCTAATAATACAATAAAAACAAGAAAATTTAAAGAAATTGATATTTTGACTCTGAAAGGTATAACTGTGGTAAAAGTTACGTAGCATTGTACAAGAGCGGTGCACCGAACACCAGCGAAACACCCGCCTTCAATAGCCCAAAAGACTGCAGTGGCTGAACATTATGTTTCCCTGGCTATTCCATGGATTACGGGAAAGTAAAGATACTGGCCACAGCTCATTAAATACGGATTCAGTGGTCAAGGAAGCTATGAAAATATAATTAGGAAACAACCTGTTCAATCGAGACACTGTACTCCAGTTCGACATACCATATAAATCACTTATTTCAAGTCTGCACTCTCAGAGCAATCCTCTTCTGAGTCTTTATTTCCTATCATTTCGTCATACGCCATTCATTTTCATAATTGACCACAAAAATTGTAAGCACGGTGGAATTGCTGAATCGATGTTTTTTATGTTTTATTCTTTGCCTGTGACGGTCGATGTTGTGCCGAATCTGTTATCTATCACGTACGCACATATAATCCACGGTACATCACTGAATCAAATGATTTTAATTCACTTGTCGACTTACCTTGAAGATAACTGTACAACTAACAGCAGAAATATCGGAAGCAGAATCACTGCTGTTGACGATGCAGCCCCAAAAAGACGATGGAATATTCTGTCAGCGATGAAAACTTCAAGAAGCACATTTACAGACTTGTTCATAATATATTAAAAAAGTGTACATGGAAGTAGGAGAAAAACTCTTATCACTGTCTGGTCATTTGATTTCGATTTTCTTCGCTTCACCCCAGTATCACACAAGGTGAATGTCGACGCAATTTCCTGTCCCATCTTATCCTAGTCCTAGGTTGTAATCCACTTCGAATGACAACGTTGTCGAAGTGCTGTTAAGAATTAGTTCTGCACCTGCTGTTTCATTGACCAGAAGCTTGTGCTTACACAGCAAACTGATCCAAACCCTCCATCTCAGTGATCAATCTCATTGGGGAAGTGTATGTACCAACGTTAGTGATAATAAATTAATTTCTGTTTATATTTGAGCTAGCCGTGAGTTTGGATAACGTAATTAAACCACCACACGCAAAATTTTACCAATTTTTACCCGTATTTGTGCCTGCGTAGCGACCTTGATTATCTTGAGCGTATATGTAAGCCGCATTTATGAGCTTGTAGAATACACGCGACGCCAACAGTTATTAAACATCCTTTACCGTTTTCCCAACAATTCCGACCACATCTTACATTAAAATAAAAACATTTTAATAGCAAGGAAGAGAGAGAGACTATATAAAGTCCATGGTCAATCCCAGTCTTTCATGAGTAATACTTGAGTGGGGTGGGTTTTCCTTGGTCCCCACTTCATCGCATTCGCTACATGGCTTCGCCTAAATTTTAACAAACTGTGCTGCAGAGATAATTTTAACCTCTTTTGTAAGTGCTGTTTCTAAACGTACGCTATGTTTTTGTGTTTGAGTAACAGTAGTCTTACACATTAAACTCGTGTAAAGCCATTTATTTTGCTTCATCTAGCTTCGGGGGTCTCCATTTCTCTTTATACGGTCTGTTTTACCACTCTGCAACTGCAACACCATCTTAGTCGCTGTGTGAGTTCACCCACAGAACTCTCTTATCTGTCACTTCTAAAAGAAAAAAGCCATATCTAACAGACACAATGGCAAGACCTGTATATTGGTAGCAACAATTTGCATGAAGTGTGGTATCATGACAAAAAATCTAACTGCAAACAGATATACTACAAAACGCACAGCACTGCTTAACACTTTCGCTGCGGCATCGGTGCGGGCGCGCAACTCTCCAGTGCGGCCCGGCAACGTGCGAGTGCGGGCTGGTAACATTCTCAAACGGCAGGTACCTACCGTTTGGAGCCGACGCTCCTAAGCACACCTGAGGTACAGGCTGACGTCAAGACCTTGTAAGGCCTGTACGATCATATTCTATACTGACCTAATGATGGCACCTTAGGTGCATTACTTCAAATAAGCTTCGACTGTATTGTGGTCATGTTTTAAAGTCTGTTTGCTATCTGACACCTGCAGGGGTCACAGGCGTCTTTCAGACGTTCGTGATTTGTTGATAATGTAACAAAAAATACAATTGGGATTCCGAAACGCATATTCTTAAGACGTAAAAAAAGGAAAAAGGAAACTGGATTCATTTGAAATTATATTTACTTTAAATGCGCATTTTTAAGATTGACTCTGATAGAGGTCGTCGTCAATTTAGTGGCATGTTTGCTCCTGGTGTGAGAGAATTAGCCGTTTACATTTATCATAGACGCCCAGGGGACGCCAGGAAGTGTAGAAATTAGTAAGCGAAACACTTTTCCTGCTGCTTTTCACATTGGAAGGTCCATTAGCCGCCATTACGAACAATATACGTTCGATAACTGACCACACAAAACAAAAGTTTACACGCTTTGATGCTAGCTTAGACGCTGCAACTAGACTGAGTAATGCGACAGTGAACGCGGACGCTTATAAGCGTCAGCCGCCCTGGCTCCTGGCTTGTTGTGACGCTTATAAGCGTCAGCCGCAGCGAAAGTGTTAATATTTGCTTACTACGTGAAATAATCAAATAAAAACTGATTAGTTTCCAAAACGTGAAACAGAATAATTATTGACGCCAATACTCTCTGTAAGAATATTTGTAAATTTGTGCAAGGTTGTTGATTACCAATTTCGGATCACAATAGACATCTTCAGATGCTAAGAGCGGCGTTTTGTGAGCAAACGTGCATAGGTTGTTTGAGAAAGCTTGAACATGAGTTCATCAAATGCTACTCATAGCATCTTAAGACGGCCATTGTGGGCCGCAAACGGCTGTTACTGTGTCTTAAAAAGTGAGTGTTTGTCAACAATGAATAGAACTCTGTAATGTGTCAGTCGCCGATCTACTTAAACGAAATGCTTTCTCCAAGATTGTAGGTCTTTTTCGTTTGTTGCAGGTATGAACCTGAAGGAATAAGAAGTGTACCAAGTCACAGAGGTTCTACATTTAAAAACGACGTAAACAATCCAGAATCACTCTGCGGCAACGTGTGCGCTGTGTTGAAACTTCGGAAGAGATTATAACTGTGTGCCGGACCGAGACTCGAAGCCGAAACTTTGCTCTTTGTGAGCATTGCTTTCTTCGAGTGAGCGATACGGCCTTGTAGCGTGACTTCCGATAGCAGCTCTATCCTACCTTCCAATGTCTTCCAAATAATTGTAAAAAGTATGAAACACACAAAGGGTTCGAGGATATGTGTTCTGAACATCATCTGCTTTCTCCATTTGGAAGGCCAGCCATATATTCGGGAAGTAAAGAATAAACTTGGGATTTAACGTCCCTTTGAGAACAGGCAAGAAAACATCTTGTCATTTGCCTTAAGCGACTTAGGAAATCACGGAAAACCAACATCTGGAAACCAGCGAGGGGTTTGAACCCTGCTCCACCTGTGTGAGAGTCCAATAGGCTATTTTAACCTCGCCACGATGCTTGTCAAATTTCGCAACCGATGGTGGATATGCTCCTGGGATCAGACTGGTAAAAACGGGGACATTATCTTTACGGTCCCGTTTCGGAAACGATGGCTGCATTACACGGCACTGGGAAGATATAAAGCTCGATGCAGTGTAATCCGGATGAAATATGACCGCTAACGCATCTAAATCATAGTGGTATCGGCTAGCAGACGGGAATTTTCGAGACCCCTGTAATGCCCTAATTAAGTTTGTGGTCACCCGACTACCGTCTGATATTAGACGCGTAATTCGCAGCAGGTCCCGTCGGACGCATGCAGATGAGTACGTAAACGAACGCAGTTTATAATACGTGCTCGCCATCGGCGGCGCGTGCCGGGAATCCAGAGCAGAGCGCCCACTCAATGGAGCGGCTGGAGAAGTGCCGCTGGAGAGGGTCGCTGGAGGGGCAGGGAGGGGAGACAGGAAGCTCTAAAAGATCTCCGAGATTTACGAGCTCCTAAGGCACAGAGCGAAGCGGCGTGCTGCTATGGGCAGAAGGCGGGAGGTTGCCGTGCAGCCCACGCGCTGCGCTCTGCTGCGCTGGCCGAGGGCGCAAGTCTCTCGGCCGGTCACAAATCGTAGACCAGTCTCGACGAGTGATGTGGTTCTAGGCTGCTACTGTAATGTTGCAGAAACAGGACTAAAAACTGTCCACTACTCTTAATGCCACTTCTAAACTTTGCTGAGACTCACTATTAAATATGTTATTACTACTAACAGGGTAAGGTAAGAACGACTATAGTGGCCAGGGCGAATAAGGTGTGCACTTCGTTTTATTCTCTTGGACATTACTGCAGCTTAGCGGCGAACATTTAAACTATTCAAGAGATTTCCTTCGTTTTGTCAGCGAGTTCCGTGCTATAGTTGCGCGCTCTACCCTTAAGTGAAATATTTGGTATTTTCTCTGTGTCTCACACACTACTGGCCATTAAAATTGCTACGCCACGAAGATGCCGTGCTACAGACGTGAAATTTAACCGACAGGAAGAAGACGCTGTGATATGCAAACGATTAGCTTTTCAGAGCATTCACGCAAGGTTGGCGCCGGTGGCGACACTTACAACGTGCTCACATGAGGAAAGTTTCCAACCGATTTCTGCTACACAAACAGCAGTTGACCGGCGTTGCCTAGTGAAACGTTGTTGTGATGCCTCGTGTAAGGAGGAGAAATGCGTACCATCACTTTTCCGACTTTGATAAAGGTCGGATTGTAGCCTATCACGATTGCGGTTTATCGTATCGCGACATTGCTGCTCGCGTTGGTCGAGATCCAATGACTGTTAGCAGAATATGGAATCAGTGGGTTCAGGAGGGTAATACGGAACGCCGTGCTGGATCCCAACGGCCTCGTGACACCTGCCCTGAGGCAGTCGAGATGAGAGGCATCATGTCCGCATGGCTGTAACGGATCGTGCAGCCACGTCTCGATCCCTGAGGCAACAGATGGAGACGTTTGCAAGACAACAACCATCTGCACGAACAGTTCGACGACGTTTGCAGCAGGATGTACTCTCAGCTCGGAGACCATGGCTGCTGTTACCCTTGACGCTGCATCATAGACAGGAGCGCCTCCAGTGGTGTACTCAAAGACGAACATGGGTGCGCGAATGGCATACGTCATTTTTTCGGATGAATCCAGGTTCTGTTTATAGCATCATGATGGTCGCATCCGTGTTTGGCTACATCGAGGTGAACGCACATGGGAAGCGTGTATCGTCATCGCCACGCTGGCGTATCACCCGGCCTGATGGTATGGGGTACCATTGGTTACACGTCTCGGTCACATCTTGTTCACATTGACGGCACTTTGAACAGTGGACGTTACATTTCAGATGTGTTACGACCCGTGGCTCTACCCTTCATTCGATCCCTGCGAAACCCTACATTTCAGCAGGATAATGCACGACCGCATGTTGCAGGTCCTGTACGGGCCCCTCTGGATACAGAAAATATTCGACTGCTGCCATGGCCAACACATTCTCCAGATCTCTCACCAATTGAAAACGTCTGGTCAATGGGGGCCGAGCAAATGGCTCGTCACAATACGCCAGTCACTACTCTTGATGAACTGTGGTATCGTGTTGAAGCTGCATGGGCAGCTGTACCTGTACACGCCATCCAAGCTCTGTTTGACTCAATGCTCAGGCGTATCAAGGCCGTTATTACGGCCAGAGGTGGTTGTTATGGGTACTGATTTCTCAGAATCTATGCACCCAAATTACGTGCAAATGTAATCACATGTCAGTTCTAGTATAGTATATTTGTCCAATGAATACCCGTTTATCATTTGTATTTCTTCTTGGTGTAGCAATTTTAATGGCCAGTAGTATATAGTAACAACTTGGTTCTAAGCTTTGTTCTCTTATTGCAGGCGTATGTTAAGATGTACTCAATTTAAGAAAATCCATACAACAATCATACGGTTCCCAAAGTATGCAGCAAGCATTGGATGCTGCAACAAAACAAAAGACACCGGTTGCTACAGCAGCCAAACTATTCAGTGTACCAAGAAACACACTAAAAAGAACAGTTCTTGAAGAAAAAACCGTGATACTACTGAAGACTTCAGGAGTTTAGATGTGCATTCAACGTAGAGCAAGAGCAAGAACTCCTTATTTTTGACTTGGAACGAAAATATTATGGCATTTCAGCTTGCTGAACGGTATAATCTATACACTATTCAACATATAGAAAACGATAGCAGGTGACGTTTGGCTGACAAAGTTTAGGAAGAGACATCCAAACATAGACCAAATTCCTCTTCGTCTATTTTTCCTTTTCTTTATCACTTTGCCCTACGTATCAGCCACGATAGCCCATTTGTTGACTTTGTAAGCTCACTTTTCCATAACAAAATGAGGGTTTGAATAATATTACAGTGGTATTATAGTTACAGAACGTGTACAAATGTGTGTGAAATCTTATGGGACCTAACTGCTAAGGTCATCAGTCCCTACGTCTACACACTACTTAACCTAAATTACCCTAAGGACAAACACACACACCCATGCCCGAGGGAGGACTCGAACCTCCGCCGGGGCCAGCCGCACAGTCCATGACAGCAGCGCCTGAGACCACTCGGCTAACCCCGCGCAGCAGAATGTGTACAGTTTATATAGATATATTGCGTACATCTTTCTCTGACATGATGTCATTAGGAAACATTTTCCCTAGGGTGACCGTTTTACACAACTTCCCCTTACACATAACGTATATACTATGACTGGATTAGAATAACAAAATGACTGGTACGCTGTTTACAGGACAGCTACCGTAGAAACAACCAATCAGAGCACGAGTTTCGTCGCACAGTTTATCCAGTGCGTAGGTAGCTATCATATAGTTTTTCTATCGCAGCTTCCGACTACCTGTCACCCTCGAACGCCAAATGCTCGCTGTGACGAAGTGCTGGAATTTGTTTCCATATAATTTGTTCCTCTGTCCAGTTTTTCGCAGTGTGAGAAGATAATTATAAAGATGCCTACAAGAGGAGGCCACGATGTTGCGATCACAGATTTATTTCAAACTTCGTTCACCTTTAGTAGGCCATTAAAACAACGTTATGTTGAAGTAGTTAGGTGCACTACTACGGAAATTCTTAGAAAATTGCAACAGAAGTTTTACGCGTCTAATATGTATCTGATCTATCAGTACATAGATGCCACCTGTTCATGGCGCAAGCAAAAACAGTGCGATGAAGAGGCAGAGGAACCGGAAGGCTGAATGCGAATGGAAACTGACGAACAGAAAAACGATAAACATAAGGTAGCAGAAAATGAACGGGGTGTAGTCAGTATTAATTTGCAAGAAACAACAGGTGACGTAGCTGATTGCTAAGATCAACAGCTATCTGTTAGTACACGAATTCAGGGAGAGATTGCAAAACTGCAGTCTCCATTTGTCTCCGTCGATCAGGAAGTAAGTGATATTAATAAAGAACAAGGAAGTGGTGGCCAAAATGAAATCACGGTCAAAAACGCCGGTAACAGAAATTTCGAAAGCGTCTGCTGCTGCTCCAGATGAGCCGCGAAGTAAAATACAAAGGCAACCAAATGTGACTGATTGTATCTCGTCACCAAGAGAAGGGAAAATCCGGAAAGGGCGACTCAAGCTCAAAGAATGTTCGGTACGAAACGGTCCTACACGAATCACTGGAGGACAAATCAGGAAGTTTACAAGGAAATCAGTCTGCAAGCGGTACAAGACAAAACCTCAGAAGTAGAAAAAAGTAGGGACAAAAACTAATAAACTTATTGCAGTGTTATTCCATGTTCAGCCTTCCGAGAAAACTGTTAATAGTTTCACTGAATCCGAAACCACAGGAAACTATATTAGTTCATCAAAATAGCTACATAGTGACAGAGCAATGACGCATTCTTATTCTGCCACCACTATAAACATAAATAAAATTACGTTCGGTTTGAAATTATCTGCACATAAGGAATTTTTGTACCAATCCGCGACTGATATTGCCATGTTACAATTAGCTTTAATGTCGTATTTAGTAATTCCCGCTTATGTCAGTTACATAAATGTGTCTCACGAAACAACTGTTGGAACAGCTGTTTTGGTGAGAGAAGGGATTCCAGTAAGTGAGGTGGAATGACTGGAATCCAGAAGGGGAATAGGACTCAGTATCTATGATGTGCTATCATCAGCTTGTATGCCCCTTCAGGAAGTTCTCACCAAGCTGACAGGGTACGTTTCTTCAAAGATGAACTGGTAGACTTGTTAAGGAAAAATTCCAGACAACTATTACTTGGAGATGATTTTAATTGTGTTTTAAATCGAAAAGATCAATTACCCAATTTTAATTTAGTTCACTTATGTCACGGCAACGTCTCGTAGCAGGCTAGATATGTTATATATTTCTAAAAATCTTGAAACTTCCGTAACAAAAGTAGAAACCATTCCTACGTACTTTTCAGACCATTCAAGTGTCTTAGCTGGCATAAATCTAACAAGACAGTCAGATCGTCGATTCAAGAATCAGTGGGAGTTGAACATTTCCTTGTTAGTAAATCATGATTTAGAGGACCTGATTAAAGAAGCATGGGCAATATGCCTGTGTGTTCGTAGTTAATATGCCACTGCTATCGACTGGTGGGCTAAAATGGCGCAGCCAATGTTGAGGAAGGTTCTTATTCAATACAGTGCCAAGAGCGCAAGAGAAATTAAATGCACTGTAGAATATTACTATTCCGTTTTGAGAGATCTATATGATCAGGTGTCAGCAGGTTCCTCACTTCGGATAGCAGATATAAAAAAAGTCAAAGCAAAATTACTTAATATGAAGGAAAATCAAATGGAAGAGTTGAAAATAAAATCGTACGCAAATTAGGTGTCAGAAGAAAAAACAACTTTCCTGTATCATCTAGTGAAGCATACAAAAACGGAAGAAGGACTTTTATTGATGAGATTGGACAAAAAAGGATACGATTCTCAGAACCCTGCAGGATATCAAGGTCGAGATTTATCGCTATTATTGCGAGCTATGTCCTGTAAATCAACGTAGTGATGCATCCTGGGAAGAATTCCTTAACACCCTAGCCCCACAGCTGACAGAAGATGACAACGAAAATTTTCTCGAGGTAGTCAGTGGAGAGGATGTGTGTGAGACTCTGTGTGCGTCACCACCAAAAAACCCCCAGGACCGGATGGTCTCCCAGCGGAGTTTTACACCCCTTAGTGGCCAATAGTGGGTGCAAAAATCACAGACATTGTAAATGAGATTATTCAGGGTAAAACGATTCCGGCTGAGTTTCAGGAGAGTAAAATTGTTCTTGTGCCAAAAAATAATGTAGGCAAAGATTTAAATAATTTTCGTCCAATTTCACTGCTGAATTGTGATTATAAATTAACAGCTAGCATAGTAAACAAGGAGAAATTCATGCCTTACAGATAAAATTATTAGTAAACATCAGAACTACGTGCAAGGCAGAACCATTTTTCAAAATCTCGCAGAATTCAGGAATATCATTGCAATAAGTTCTGTAACAAACGCAAAGTGTGCTTTTTTTTTTTATTTTTATGAAGCCTTCGATGTTGTAAATCATGAACATCTTCTACAGGCGTTGAAGAAAATAGGTTTCAACGATAGGGTCATAGAGTTGATAAAGAACACAGCAACTGGAATAAGTGCAAAAATAGTGGTGAATTGTCAACAATCCAGGCCGATACAAATAAAACGAAGAGTTCCTTAAGGAAGTCCTTTGTCAATGTCGCTCTTCGCAATTTCACTGGAACCTTTCCTCCGACATGTCCATGCTGGATTAAAAGGCTTAATATTATCAGGAAATAAAACAGTTGTAAGAGCCTATGCTGACGATATAGGGGTGATTACAAGGAATAATGAAGAGTTAACCACGTTAGCAACAGTGATTGATACGTACTGTAGAGCATCTGAAGCCAATGCAAACTAAAAAACGTAAGAGGTTTTGATAATATCAGCGTCGAGTGGGCAAAATTAGTTCCACAGCATAAAACACTTGGGATCACCCTAACAGCATGCCCCATGAAAATGGCGGCTATAAATTGGAAAGTTGCAGCAGATGAAGTGCAAGGAGCCATTATAGAGAATTTAACTCGATATATGAACCAAATTCAAAGGACAAAGTATATCATCTCATGCATCCTTGCTAAAGCTTATTATACTGCCCAGCTGTTTCCAATACCGAGAATGATAGCGAGGAGAATCATGTCCAAAATCACAAACTATTTGTGGAAAGGTGCAGCGTTCCGGGTACCCGCTAAAGTAGCCACTTTAGATCCTAAAAATGGAGGATTAGCATAACTGATATAACGGATAAGGCCTCTGCACTTTTTATTAAAAAGCAAGTAAATTTAATAAGAGACTCGCGAGAAAGCATAACCAGCCAACTTTCCGAGATCATTAAACTTTTAAGCGTGCTTCACCCGATTGACGTGCAGAATATCAACAGTCGTTTACAGCATGTCAGCGTTTTCTATGTTGAGTTCAGTTATGTAAGTGCCGAAATCAGAGAGTCACGACACTTAACATCAAGAGCCATAACGCCGGAACTAAAGAAAAGCGAAGGAAGGAACAAAATAGAACGACAGTTTTCAAACATTGATTGTATTGAGATTTGGAAAAACATTTCAAGTCTAATATAAGAGCTCAAGTCTAATATAAAAACGCCATGGTACAAGACACTTAACAGGATAGTTAGCACCAGTGGAAGACTGTACGCAATCGGACATGTGAAACAAATTTATGTCAACAATGTCATCTACTTGACACAATAATTCATAGATACACTTTCAGTGGTCACATGAATAGTTGGAAGTGGATCCGAGAGCAGACACCTCTGATTACAAGGACATCCCCTGAGAATATATCGGTGTCTTTGATACACAGGCCTGAAGCATGCTATTTCCCAGAGGCAAAAAATAACGCTGTACACTGGTTGCAAGAAAATTTTGTTAATTACGTCATTAACAAACTAGGATCTGACAGCACCATAGGGTTCAAGGTACACATGCGTGTGAATGCCACAAAATTAGTAGGTGTTCGAACCACAAGAAACAGTTCGGTAATATGTTAAAAATTATATTTCAAAGAATGGGCATTGGTTAACATAAGAAGAGAAGAGTGTGTTGACAGTGATGTATTGTAGTTATCTTAAGGATATTATTTAAATTTTTACTGTAAATTTTTGGTTTGTGCTTTTTCTACTTCAGAAAGTAGTTTTTGAAATTTTGTAAGCTAATATACAGAACTTATGTGACAGTCAGATGTTTGTCTAGTACTTTCAAAATACCAAACATTAAAGCTGCATTATTGGTTTATAGTATAAATATGAAATGTCTTTATCGAGTGGTTAAAACCATAAGATTGTATCTGATCTAATGTAATATTCAGTGGATGGTAAATTGCCCTGTTCATTTTTGCACTATGATGTGTAAGTCAGTGTTCCAGTGAAAGATCTGTTATATAGGTCTGATCACTTCACATAATTAACATTCCATTAATGTCCACAAAATGTAGTTGGAAGGCTAGTCAACTTTATAAAGTAAGGTGGTCAAGTGGTTAACGTAGGATCAACGTAAGACGAGCGGGTAGGAGGTGACGGTTCGACTCTTCCTTGGAATATATCTTTAATACATATTTCTTCCATCGCTTGCCTTATTATTTGATACGTCATTTGAGAGATGATATAATCTGAAAAAAAATACGTGTATTTGCATTGAGTTTTGCTGAATTTTTTGTTATTTGACTACTTTCTTAAATTTAATTATTAGAACAAATACGTTTATAACTATCGACAAGTAGATGGAGAAAAGCATAGTTTTCCTGAAAATGTTTGCCTGTCGTGATCTACGACATTCCTTATACAAGAAACCTGGTAAGGTACCCGAAACCACTTTTCACCTCGTCGCCTCGAGCTGCAGAGAAACACGCAGGCCCCATTCGTCAATTAACCTGCGTAGCAATGAGACGTTACTAATGTAGGAAGAACGAATGTTGTAGCTGCAATTTTTTTGAATATCACAGAATTAACACTTGTATTACAAAAGCGAAAGTCTCAGGGGGAGGTCAACCGTCGCCTAACACACGTTTGTCTTACAAAGTCGAACGCTAACCACTTGCCCACCATGAACTCCAACGTCCGGCACTTAAATACAGATACATCAGGTACATAATAGACGTGTAAAAGTTCTCTTGACACTTTTTCGGAATGGCCAGAGTAGTGGACCTTACTACTTCCACATAATGTTGTTTTAATGGCCTACTAAATGTGTACAGAGGTTGAAGTAAATCCATGATCCCAACGTCGTGGCCTCCCATTGTTGGTGAAATGATAATACAGTTAAGAGCCAGCAAAGCGAAGTCAATAATATACGTTAACGAGGAGCGTGTGAAAGAATTCAGTAAAGAAAAACTCAGCTGTTGCTACTGGAGTCATATTTCGCTTGCGCGTAACGGTTAATCGAGAACATTCCTTTTTGAATGTTTTACTGTCAATGACTTTGTTATTCTGATCCAGGTGGAATTACTACAACTATTTTTCAGCGTGAAACCCTGATCCATATCTACAAGTGTAATTCGCAAATTGGAATGTGGCAGAGAGGACTTGGGGTACTACTCTCACTTAAACCCATTCCTGTTCCCGTCGCGAATGGCGTGCGGGAAGAATGATGGTTGGTAGGCTTCCACGAGTGCTCGAATCTCCTTGATGTTACCTTTATGGTATTTCCGCGAGATATATTTGAAGGGAAGAAATATATTGGTCGACTCATCTAACAACTTGTGGCCTCAAAACTTTGACTGTAAACTAGAGCGTGATGCACAGTGCCTCACTTGTAGAATCTGCCACAGGAGTTGAATGAGCGCCTCTATGACTGTCGGATTTACTGCAATTACACCTGACGAAACACCCTGCTCCTCTTTGGATGATACCTATTTCACCTAGCTGTCCTATCTGGCAATTGACTCAGAGAGACTAGCGGCGCTCAGGTATCAGTCGAGCGAGTGTTTTGTAAGCTGCTTCCTCCTTAGGCTGGTTGCACTTCTTGAGGATTCTTCCAGTACAGCTTAGTTTCGCGTATGAGTTTCCTACGATTAATTTTATGTGCTGTTGCCATACTAAACTGCTCTCTACACCTGCTCCCATATAATTAATAGATGTTACTTTTTCCAGCGACTGTTCGGCAATTGTGTATAATCATACAATAAAGGGGATTTTAGGTTATTTTTCGCAGTACGTTACTGATTTTTATGTGGACAGTTAATACCTAATCCAAGGATCGATCCGTTACAGGTATTCATTTCGCTACGATTTTCTACCTTTTGCGATTTCTCCATAAACAACATTTCCACCCATGAACAATCTCACGGAGCTTTCGACTTTACCTGAAATGCACACGGAGGTACTTCTACGTCTGAAGTTTCTATCCCTTCCTGGAAACTCCTCGATTCAGTCACAAAACTGGTCATATTTTCCGTACGCTCGTAGTGAGTAAATTCTTATGCGCGAACAATATTTGAGAACAAAATTTTATCTAGACGAATTCATCGTTACAGACCTATGAGACGAAGGGTGGATTAAAACACGAACAATGAAAACAAGTCAAACAAGTAGGTCTAGGGGATGATCAAGAAGTATGTTTGAGGGCGCTGCTGCAGCGTGTATGGAACATAGCCGTGTTAGATGCGAGTATAAAAGCAGTGACACGTAGGCAACAGATTAGTTCGGCATTGGTGTCTTTCTGGCGTGCGTGTGGTAAATACGGAAATGTGAACTATGGCGACGCTATTCCCAAATACGTCCTAAGAGGACAAACGTGCTGTTATTCTTTTCTTGGCCGTCGAAGGACAAACACCGGGGACATCCATCAGAGGGCGAAGAGTGTGTAAAGAGGCAGCATTTCTGTCTAAAACCACCGTTGTGGAATGCTGTGCCAAAGGCCGTTGCTCCTTTATGGTATGCACATATCCATATTGCAAATATCGTAGCGCTAGTCGCGATTCGACACAAGATGCCGGTACATCTGGGCCGACAAAAGTGGGAGACACTCGAGAACCCGCTCTATGGACCTGACCTCTGCCCCTGTGTTTGTCTCGCCGTCGATGCGTTAAAGACTTTGGAAGGTTGACGACTCCTTTAGCACGAGGATGTGCAGCAGGATATTACGGACTTTTTCACGCAGCAGGAGACGGTGTTTACCAAATCAATATCGTCAACTTGGTGCGTCGGTGAGACGGTTGTCTCAATGCTCACGACGATTTTGGCCGATTGGCATACCGATTCAAGACAATACTGTCTTAGAACGGAAGCTTTTTGGTCACCCATTATAGTGAAAAAAGTACCATATTCACTATTTTATAACCCACAATTTTGGTAGAACAATTTTACTGAAGACCGGAAAAGGATAAATTTGACTTTAATGTGCTGGAATGCTTATTCTTAAACACTATCTCGAAGCGTTACTTAACGTCCTACTCAGCTATGACTCATGACACTCTCGAAGTTCTGAAGACTAAAGCGATATTGTCCTTTAGCTGACGCCGTTATTGAAAATGATGATTTACATATGTTAGTGGTAGCAAATTGCAGAATAACTGTGTCTGGGAGAGCCGACTGCACTGTAAATTGTGACTCAAATCCTCACAAAAAAATTTTCACTTTTCTTGAAAATTCAAGTTTACATTGGAGTCAGAAGACAGTGTTGGCAATTCCTTCTGAAATCTTAGCAAGTGATGTTTCACGTATTCTAGTCTTGTAGCAAATAGATTCTGACTTCAGTTCAACTCATTATTCTTGGTTCTGATAGGATATATTTCTGGAACTGTTTCAAACACACCAAAGGACCAATTATAATATGCTGAAATAAATCAAAGTCAAACATATTACGCGGAAAGAAGTAAAATCGTCTGTATACGGAAATGTTCCACCTGTGTTATTTTCCATGCTATGCTTCCAAATGTCTAATTTCTTCTTAAAAATACAGAATGCTGTTCAGTAATTAGCTCGTTAGCATATCTGTCAGACAACATAATCTGAGCAGACAATTTGAATTGTGGAAGAAACTAACATATTCAGAATTATTTCGAGGCAGATATACTATCACTTCTTTTCTATCTTCAAGAGCCGTTTCAAAGCTTGAGAGGTGGCATGAGCCCCCTCTCATATTTCTATCTTACGATTCTCCTCTCTAATTGCATGCGGTGGAAAGTTGCTATTCCTTCACATGCGGACTTCCCACGCAGCGTCTCTCGTCACCCGGGTGGTCCAGTGACAGGCGGGCTCTGTTTGACATTGAAAGGGTAAGCCGACAGGTGTGAGGGAGTCGAGTGAATGCTTTCCAGACGCCGACATTGTCAAGAGGCACGCCCACAGGGCCTGAAGTAGCGGCTGGGCTAGAGGTTCCGTTACTTCGCAGAAACTTAGCGAAAACACTTTCTGGCGGGCTACCAGCGAGGCATGAGAATGACTTGTGTACCCAGGCAGCTGTGGCGGGAAAATTCCCGCGCTTTCTGCAAAATAGTAACTGTGATTGGCTTGCTCAGGGCATAGCTCCGTGACGTAGCAAGATCGGCGCAGAAATTGGCGCCAAGAATCTCCATTGGTGGAATGGTAGTGTTCCGGCAATGGAGTGGAATTTTCCGCCGGTTTTCGAGTTGCTGATTGGAACGTTTAACCACGGCCACTGTCGTGGGGGCGGGAATGTTCTGTGTTCGGTTTTGTACGGGTGCTCTTGTGAGTAGTCGGCTCTCGCCTTTCGGTCGAGGACGTCGAAGCAACCAGCCAACGGCTCCGGTACGCCAGATCGTGTCCTGGCAGTCAAGAAGACAGTTTGGTAATGTATGTCCGCAGCACCGGCAGATAGGGATTTTCCTAGGTGATAATCAGAGCTCAGCAGAGCGCGCCTGTTCGTCTTTTTTCTAACTTTGTTCTGTCTTGGGTAGCAGCAATTAATGTTGGGTTGACTATGTGTTTTCTCTAAGATTTGAGTTGCAAGGAACTGGCTGCACATACCACTTCGTCATAATCCTCACAATCTAGTTTAGGGACAACTTCACATTCACAGCGTTTGTTTGAGTATCCAATTTGAGCCAATTTGATGTATTGTAAATGTGTCATGTGTTTTTGTTTATTATTTTGTGTTTAGTCTTAATAAATCATATTGTTATTTTGGACAGAACTTTCATTCTGTTAATCGGTAGAGCAACCCTATCATTCCTCACTATATTAATGAAACCTTCGTTTATTTAACTTACTTATCAAATTAAATTATTGCAGGTGCCAACCTCTCTTCTACTCCACTGGCAGGGTTGATTAGAGTCAGTTCGCGTATTTTTTTTATCCTTGTGCAACAGCAAAAGTTGGAGTTAGATTTGGGGGGCCTTAGAGCATCATGTACATATGTAGATTCTAGAAGAATTGAGTGCTAAATACAAAAGCTAGCCCCGGCACCTCGCAAGCTTGATAGACACCGGAATTCCACATGCAGTAAAAGTATGTTGTTTTTAAGTTCATTTTATCACACAGGTTTGCGAAGAGACGACTCTTAAATGCATGCTTTTTAATCAGATTTAAGAGCCTTAAGCGAATTTTGTAAAACAGTAGCTAGGTATGCAGAAACTTTCCTAACCGCTGATGGTTCTCGATGAGTCATAGAAGGAATAAAAGTAGTAATACCATTGCGTGCAGATACAGCTCTACCGTTACATCCAACAGTTCTTCCTGTCATTGTTGCTTTACATGTCTTTATTTCCAAGACCATTCCACTGAAAAATTCGTTTTGTTTTTGAGAAATCTTCTCACCGACATTCACCAAATTAATGAATCTTTGTGTAAAAACTTTGCTTAACATGATTTGACATATTCCAACAGCACAGCGAAATTTATAGCAGCAGTCGCTTCATTGACCTTCATTCCCAATTTACAATTTCCATTAATTCATGCAATAATATGCTCAAACTGATCACTGCACATTTGCAAACATGTCTACCTTGTAAGATGACAAGAACTATGCCCCCTCATTGAAGTCATTACAGATTACCTAACTCATGTTGAGCAAACAGTAGGGCTGAACGAATATGACTGACAAGGCATAATGCATTTTGTAGAGGGTTTAGTATGGACATATTGGAATAATTAATGTTGGGTGATGGTTTTAAAGTAATTCACATGATGAAAACTTTGTGGAAACGTGTCGATTTAATGGAAGCTAGTTTATCCCAGGGAAGTATACAGAATTGACCGTGGCCAGCTGGGGAGCGGTGAAGGGAAGCGACAATAGGCAGCTTAGGGCGGCTCAAGCTCTGAGAAAGCGGTAATGGGGCATGGCCTTCAGCTGCCTTAAGATGAGTGACAGTGAGTAAGTGGTTGACCCCATGCTGGTGTACCGGGAAACAGACAGAGAACTTGTACACCCTTTGATAAATGTCCATCGTCCCATTTTCAGTGAAACATGCGAGAAAGCCGCACAAAGCTACGGTGGAACAGTCAACAGAATCCAAAATATACGTGTTCTTGACTATAGCAACTTCACGCTGAATTCATGGTCCCCAGAGTCTGAAGTAAATCAGGTGAAGAGCGACAGAATGAAATACGCCGACCTCTGATGGGAACGTTGGACCAAGGAATTTGAAGTACTCTCCTGGGAGTCAGAATTCCGGAAAAATTGGTGTTTTGTGCAGATGCTAACCTTGATGGGTGGCCTGGGAGGAGCTAAATAGCAGACGTTGAGAGGAAGGGAAATTTTGTGGGAATTTGTTCACTTCCCAGAGCAGGAATTGGTCGGCGCTGGGAAGAGATGCATAATTAACGCGACTTGAGCTGCAATTGGCGTAAGTGATTTTGCTCATGGGAAAACCGAGGCGAAGAGTGGACTAGTAGAAGTCTCCATAGTGGTCTTCCATTCCCAGCTTGCCTAGAGTGTGGACGTGGCGTTCTTTACTTAGCTTGCCTGAGAAAGAGTGAGCATCTCTGCAGTTTAGGACTTAGCAAATGGAACAATTGGGCTTAAAGATAGGAAGTTTTGGTTCAGCTATGTACTAAGCAAGATAGCTAGCAATGAATAGACGAGCGAAGCCTTGCAGCACCACGAGGTCGGCCGATGTCCACACAACGACACCGCTCAGCCACGCTGAATTCGGTGATATTGCGCCTGCTCCGGCCACTGATTAATTTGTTGGATCACGTCGGCAAAGTTTCCACGAGGGTTTCATGGGCCGTGTATTATAGAATTCTTCTCGCACTTCGCATTACGCCCAGGTCAGTCAATAGGAATTACTTTTGATTTATCGCACTTTACTCCATTCAAACGCAATTTATTACCACTGCCTGTTAGGAGAGTCATGTACTGTGATCATTATAGGTCGTGAGCTAAAATAAATCAGTGCTAATCGACTGCATCTGTTCTCAGTCAAGTAGTAGAAATCCCAAGTCATTTTCTTAATTAATTTTATGTTCAACATTTGCATCTGGTGTTCAATAGCTGAATATAACATCAATGTGCACCTGTTTTAATTAAAAGGGATCAATTCTGAATCAATTAATGTCAACACTGCCACCGCAGTTCAATCAGGAGTCACAGGGCCTTATTACTTTCTTTGCATTATCCGATATTGCGGCAGTTTTTGCACTCTCTGTTGATCTGTTAGTCAATTACCTGGGGCGAACACACACCAAAAGCAGATAAGTGGTGGGTGGGGTGTTACAACCTACTGTATCATTTGACGAGCGATTTTTTAAAAAATTCGTCTGCCAAATTTGACCCACAGTAATTTCATTCTTTCTTACTGCCACTGGTAACAAGCGATCATCGCCTACTGTATATGATTTGTTAACGTTTGTGGTTATGTAAGAAGATCCATATGTTGCTCTGGTTATCGATAAATTCAATCATTCGATATTTTTTTTTTCCCACGATTCCAAAAGTTATTTAAAATGTTTGCAGGTTTGTTGGAAGGAAAACATGTTTTGTAAGTAAAGTGTTTTGTTGTATTTTAGGCTTCAGGTTTTCACTCTCTCAACATTAATTACAAAATTACGATCTGACTTCAGTATTTGTGGAAATGAAACGAAATTTTTTCATTGTAATTTCGTTTATTTGTGTGCCAAGGCGTAATGTCTTTTGTTTTATAAGATCATTTTTGTCTCTGAAACAACGCCAGCCTGTAACTCAACTAAATTTAGTCGTTGGTTTCCGAGTTTCCACGCTGAAGCCCCGTAGATTAACTTGACTACGCTACACAGAATTCTATACTTTATAAACTAAATTTCTGGAAAGATGTCCGGCATAATGGAGAGGTTTACTGTTGAAGTTCCTAGAGTGCACACTCCAGGAAGAGTTAGGCAACATATTACTTCCTCGCACATACGTCTCGCGAAATGATCTAGTCGATATAATTAAACAAATAAAGACCTCGCCCGGACGTGTGCCGAAAGTCATTCTTCCCGTGAGTTATTCTGGAATGGAACAGGTGGCTTTTGGAATACAGATGCTAGTGTAGGGCCGAGCTTAACGCCTTAATCTGTCTAGAGCAGACTGCTAAGTCATCTGCGCCGTATGCAGAGGATCGCGTGAAGTCAAGACTGCCTCAGAATTGATAGTGCGTTCAGGATAACTCCACTGTAAGGCCTGGAAAGCGGCACCACAGACGGGAACAGCGTCATCGGCAGGAGCCATATGCAGCATGCTACCAGTTTGCCAGTGACCTTTTGTAGTGACTACCTGTTATGAAACTGGACGCTGAACCATATTTTTTTCAGCTGGAAAAGTGCAGGTTATGACAAATTTTCGATGTTATTTCGATGGACACAATGGAAACAGGCGGTTCCAGCTTCGCCACGCGCGGTGCTTGCGTCCCCACAGGCGGAACTACTTACGTGGAACTATTTGCTTCCACTGATCACGTATCTGCAGGAACACCAAGCCAGTAGCAATCTCACTGAACCATATTTTTTTCAGCTGAAAAAGTGCAGGTTATGACAAATTTTCGATGTCATTTCGATGGACACAATGGAAACAGGCGGTTCTAGCTTCGCCAGCCGCGGTGCTTGCGTCCCCACAGGCGGAACTACTTACGTGGAACTATTTGCTTCCACTGATCACGTATCTGCAGGAACACCAAGCCAGTAGCAATCTGCCAAACTTGGACTTAAGTGGCCGTCCGGCCACAGTGTGGCCAGTTCTGACCGCAGCACCAATCAAGGAGCACCACCACAGCGTCACTGCTACGAGCGACCAGCAGCCGCAGTCGGAACCAACGCTTCGAGCGGCTTCGGTCTCAACCGGACACTGTGCTCCTGGGACGATAAACGACGGCGGCTGTACTTTGATCTCGATGATAGTGCCTAGTAACGGCCATCTGTGACAGGCATCCTACGGCATTTAGAGTAACTTCAGTGTCGTCAGCTACCGCCTATAAACCAATAACCTTTTGTGTTCAAGCTTTATGAAATTGCGTCTCTGAAGACATCGTTTGTGAATGACTAATTTTTTCTGATTGCTTGTAGTAAAGTGTTACTTATTGGTACTACCTGGAAATCTTATTCGCCTGTGTGGACTCACTGTGGTCTCCACAATTACTACTGTTGTTACGTACATTCTGGGAGTTGTAACAACTGTAATTACGAGGGGGGGGGGGTCGAAAAGTTTCTAGCCTAACAAGTAAAGAATGACAGAAATTTCACAGCACCAATTTCTTTTTCAATATAATACCCGTGTACACTAACAGACTTGCGGACATGCTCAGGTAACTTCTGCAAACCATTCAAATAAAAGGGCTTCGATTTCGAGTCTGACAGAGCGTTCACAGCATCAATCACTTTTTTCATCATTGTCAAATCGTCGTCCTTTGAGGTCTTTTTTAAGTCTGGGAAATGAAAAATTTCTGATGGAGCCAAATCTGGAGAATACGGTGGATGACGTGACAATTCGAACCCGCAGTTGCACAGAGTTTCCAGTGTTGCGAGAGCTTTGTGCGCAGCTGCGTTGTCCTGAAGCAAAAGAACTCAGCGCGCCAATTTTCCGCGCCTTTTTTTCTGTATCTCTTCTCTCAATCGGCGTAGGAGAGTGCAGTAGTATGATGCATTGATGGTTACGCCCTTTTGTAAGTAATCCACCACAATTACCTCTTCTGCATCCCAGAAGACTGATGGCATCAGTTACCGGCTGATTTTTGCTCCCGTAATTTTTTTTGGCGTAGGGAATGAAGAATGTTTACGTTGTTGTGACTGTTGTTTTGTCTCAGGACCAAAGTAGTGAACCCACCTTTCATCCGTTGTCACACGCCTTGCAAGATAGCCATCTTCATCCGCTTCATATTGGCGGACAATTTCGTCACAACACTGCACTTGCTCCCGTCTCTGAACTGCATTCAAGTATTTCGGGACCCACCGAGATGAAACTTTTTGCATTCTCAGAATATACAAAACAATGTCATGAGTACGCCAATGGGAGATTCCAAATGTGGTTTCAATGTGCTGCAACGTTGTTCGACGATCCTGGAAAATCGTATCGTGAACTGCACTCACTGTGTCGTCAGTGGCAACGGTGACACGCATTCCGCTCCTTGGCCCATCTTCTGCACTCGTTCTTCTACTTTTGAAGTGGGACACCCTGTTGTCCACTGTTACATAAGACGGAGTGTATTACGCATGTCTTCCGCTATTTCGTTGGGTGTCAATCCCTTCAAATCAAGATATTCAGTCACAGCACCGTTCTTGATTCTCTCTATATTCGCCATTTTGCTTACGCTACGGTGTACAACGAATCCTAGTAGCAAAACTAACGATTGTGGAGCCGCGAAATTTGACTTGTATACCCACAAATGTCACCACAAATGTAGGTGCTGTTGTTTGTGCGAGGCATCACGGTAACTATCTAGGGCTATAAACTTTTCTACCGCCCCTCGTACAACCCGTAAAACAATATACTAGTTAACATTTTTCTAATTTCATAATTTTCAAGGAAATGTGTTGTCAGCAGTACAGCTAAAATTAAAGCAAAAGAATTTACTTCCATTTGCCATTATATTAAAATTATCTGAGTAAGAATATCTGAATAATTACCTAAGTAAACCACGCTGGAAAGATAATACTCCCTGTAAAAATTTGCATTAAGAAATTGTAGTGATGCTAGACTCTCAAATGTTAGGCAGCACTACTTGCTGGATCACGTCATACGTTTCTGCAGAGATTTTACGGAAACATAAGTAGTTGCATGTAGAGACGTAAATTCCAATGTATTCTACATGACTGTGAACTTACCGATGTTTGTAATGTTGTTCCATGACGAATCAGATCTTACAGGTTAATAAACCTGCTAATCAAACAGCAACACAAAACGTTATTTATTTACGAATGATATTGCACACTGAAGAACGTTGGCAACACTTGCCGGAAGCGGTCATCATCTACACACTATCAGAAGAAAGTATTTAAGATAAAGATGAGTGTATTTGAAAAGTATTGTGTTAGTTGTATCAGGTGTTCAGTTGTGCACGCAAGGCAATACTCATGGGCAGGAAAGTGCTGATATATCAGTTACACAAAGTGAAAGTGCGTTTCGAAACTGCCGAAAATGTAAATCAGTTTTTGAATTCATCCTTCTGCATATTCTTACGAAGTTTACATCGCCACAGTTAGCAAGTGATCTGTTAGAAACCGCTACAGTACAAATGCTTCCTGCAAGCACTAACTACTTACGGCAACGTTACGGAATTGGTTTTCGCTTTCCATGGACACTTACCATCACTGACGAATTTATCTGTGCCGGCCGACATCGACTTTCACGTCACTTTGTTTTATCCTGCCATCTGTTGACGAGCCCTGCATGATTCAGTGCTGTGTCTCATTGGGCAGTGTGTGTTCGTAATCCTGTGTTGCGACTGTGGGATCCTTATAGTGCCTTGTATCAGAGTGAGCAATACAGTGAAGTTCAACCAGTGGCAGCCAGATCCTGTGTTGTATTTTTGGAAGAGTTAAGAAAACTTTCGTTTAATTACTATGAAATGAAATGAATAAAAGACTAGAAAAATGAAAATAATGTAAGATATAGGCTACAAAGGCAAAATAGAAACCTATCTATATAACGTCCCATTGTTGGCGAGATCATTAGACAAGAAGCGCAAACACAGTTTGGAAAGGATGGGAAAAGAGCTAGTGTCCTATTGAGAGGTAAAATCCTACATTTGCCTTTAACGATTTATGGAAAGCCTAAATCCTTAACGTTCTATATCTATTTTTTTTGTCTTAGAAGAAATAATCTATGACGTGACTTGCAAAATCTTTATACTGACACAGACGTTAGCTATATTTGTCTTTCATTATTATAGAAAAAGGCTTCTTGTCACAAGTTCTAAGGTTTGATTTATGCTAGTAGCTGCCCCTCCTTGTACTTCAAATCACTTTTGCGCGTTTCCTAACATGTTAATCTACATTTTATGAGATACTGCTGCATCATTTATCAAAATTTCGTTTCGAATATGGTCCTTAAAGTCTTCAAATATTATTGGGTTTTTTATGTACACGTTTCCCTCTAGATAACTCCACAGATAAGAGTCACTAGTGGTTAGATCCAGGGAACACGGCGGCCACATTCCTACACAGTCCTTTCTTCTGTGAATCTTTCACGAAGTCGTGAGATTGACACGCTTAAAGTGTGACAGGTCGCCTCTTCCTGTTCAAAGACCAGATACAAAACGTAGTCGCAACAGCTTCGAAACGGCAGATGGCTATTAGTGGGTGACAATGAGCAGTCTAGTACTCGCGGCCGGTTTTTCGGGCGCCATCCTGTACCATACACTAGCAAGTGCTAGTACTGCAGTTGATGACCGCTACCTACGGATTATCGCTCGGAGGAACTTTGACAGCAACGCCACCATGTTGAATAATACTTTTCGTGCAGCCACAAGACGTCGTGTTATGACTGAAACTGTGTGCAGTAGGCTGCATGATGTGCACCTTCACTCCTGACGTCCATGGCGAGGTCCACCTTTGCAACCAGGTGTTCATTAGAAGATGCTAGGCTGTTAATGGAAGAGGCCATACCTATGTAATTTGATACAATTGAAATCTCACCCACTTCTCCCTCTGAAATTAGGAAAATAATAAACTTGCTTAAAAGCAAAAATTCACATGGAATTGATGGCATTTCCAGCAAAATACTAAAAGCTTGTTCTCAACAGATAAGTAAGATTCTCAGCCACCTGTGTAATAGCTCTCTGGAACAGGGCATTTTCCCTGATAGACTTAAATATGCTATTGTTATACCTTTGCATAAAAAGGGGAATAGATCTGATGTCAACAATTACCGTCGAATCTCCCTTCTAACAGCTTTATCCAAAATTTTTGAGAAAGTAATGTATTCAAGAGTAGCTTCACATATCTGTAACAATGAAGTACTAACAAAATGTCAATTTGGTTTCCAGAAAGGTTTTTCAACAGAAAATGCCATATATGCTTTCAACAATCAAATTTTGAATGATCTGAATAACCGAACACGACCAATTGGGATTTTTTGTGATCTCTCAAAGGCTTTTGATTGTGTAAATCATGAAATTCTGCTAGACAAGCTCAAGTATTGTGGCATGAATGGGACAGTGCACAAATGGTTTAATTCGTACCTAACTGGAAGAGTGCAGAAAGTTGAAATAAGTAGTTCTCATAATATGCAAAGATCAGCACATTCCTCAAACTGGGGAACTATCAAGAATGGGGTTCCACAAGGGTCAGTCTTGGGTCCTTTGTTGTTCTTAATATATATTAATGACTTGCCATTCTATATTCATGAAGAGGCAAAGTTAGTTCTCTTTGCTGATGATACAAGTATAGTAATCACACCTGACAAACAAGAATTAACTGATGAAATCGTCAATACTGTCTTTCAGAAAATTACTAAGTGGTTCCTTGTAAACGGACTCTCACTGAATTTTGATAAGACACAGTACATACAGTTCCGTACAGTGAATGGTATGACGCCATTAATAAATATAGACCTTAATCAGAAGCATATAGCTAAGGTAGAATATTCCAAATTTTTAGGTGTGTCCATTGATGAGAGATTAAATTGGAAGAAACACATTGATGATCTGCTGAAACGTTTGAGTTCAGCTACTTATGCAATAAGGGTAATTGCAAATTTTGGTGATAAACATCTTAGTAAATTAGCTTACTACGCCTATTTTCACTCGTTGCTTTCATATGGCATCATATTTTGGGGTAATTCATCACTGAGGAATAAAGTATTTATTGCACAAAAGCGTGTAATCAGAATAATAGCTGAAGTCCACCCAAGATCATCCTGCAGACATTTATTTAAGGATCTAGGGATATTCACAGTAGCTTCTCAGTATATATACTCTCTTATGAAATTTGTTATTAACAACCAAACCCAATTCAAAAGTAATAGCAGTGTGCATAACTACTAAACTAGGAGAAAGGATGATCTTCACTATTCAAGATTAAATCTAACTTTGGCCCAGAAAGGGGTGAATTATACTGGCACTAAAGTCTTTGGTCACTTACCAAATAGTATCAAAAGTGTGACAGATAACCAACAAGTATTTAAGAAGAAATTAAAAGAATTTCTGAATGACAACTCCTTCTACTACATAGAGGAATTTTTAGATATAAATTTAAAAAAAATATTAAAAAAATAAAAAAACACAAAAAAATGAAAAAGTTGTTATATTAACTTAAGTATGTTGTTAAATTAACTTAATTATGTCATGTATTGGAAATTTTGACTCGTTCCACATCATTACGAAATATCGTATTCATGATCCATGGAACTAGTATTAATCTAATCTAATCTAATCTAATCTAATCTAACACCATGCAGCGCGGTACAGATGAGCCCAACAACATGCCGAATGGACCGCTCGCGATGGTATCACGTTATCTTCACCGATGAGTGTCGCATATGCCTTCAACCAGACAATCGTTGGACACGTGTTTGGAGGCAACCCGGTCAGGCTGAACGCCTCAGACACGCTGTCCAACGAGTGCAACAAGGTGGAGGTTCGCTACTGGTTTGGGGTGGCATTATGTTAGGCCGACGTACGCCGCTGGTGCTCATGGAAGGCACCATAACAGCTGTACGATACGTGAATGCCATCTTCCGACCGATAGTGCAACCATATCGGCAGCATATTGCGCGAGGCATTTGTTTTCACGGACGACAATTCGCGCCCCTATCGTGCACATCTTGTGAATGACTTCATTTAGGATAAAGACATCGCTCGACTAGAGTGGCCAGCATGTTCTCCAGACATGAACCCTATCGAAAATGGCTCGGATAGATTGAAAAGAGCTGTTTATAGACGACGCGACCCACGAACCATTATGAGGGATCCACACGGATCGCCGTTGAGGAATGGGACAATCTGGACCAACAGTGCCTTGATAGACTTGTGGATAGTATGCCACGACGAATACAGGGATTCATCAATGCCGGAGGACGTGCTACTTGGCATTAGAGGTACCAGTGCGTAGAGCAATCTGGACCACCAGCTCTGAAGGTCTCAGTGTATGGTGGTATAACATGCAATGTGTGGTTTCCGTGAGCAAAGAAAAAGGGCGGAACTGATGTTTATGCTCATCTCTATTCCAGTGTTCTGTGCGTTCCGGAACTCGCGGAGCCGAGGTGATGCAAAACATTTTTGATGTGTGTATAATAAACTGACGACACTTATTGTGAAACTCAGCTGTAATTTTACAATCAACATAATGCCCATGTACACCCTAACTGGTAATAAACATACGTATAGTAATCTTCAACGGACATGGGTAGATAAATGAAGGAAATAAATTAAATTAAATTAAAACAATGATTGGGTTTCGACCACATGGGGCACAAAAGTGAGAGACTGTGAAGGTAGAGCCACTGTGCCACTATTTCGGCTGAGATTATCGAGCGATATAGTGCATTTAAAGCACGTGGAAAACTTTGACCTTCTATCTATGGGTGATCGAGACACGTGTTCGCTTATTTTGACCGGTCTTCCACTGAGCGACGTTTCTGGGAAATTGGGTTATGGCACTTACCGTTTCCTTGTCATAAGTAGTATGGGGTAGTATTATTTATTTATATTGACGTCATCAGTTTCATGCTTTGATTACCGAGTATGCAAATGAAGTTTCGTTTTCAGAACACCGATTATATATTACACGGTTACACTACCGAGCAGTGGTAACGTGAATACCTTACATGCCCGCTCTAAAGTTGTTTTTGTCCTCCATCTTTATAAGCCCCCTGCGTAGAAATATCGGTTGCCGGTATAAAACAGACAAATTCTTTCCCCTCGCCCTTCCTCTTGCTTCCCTGAACACTCAATAATATATCGAAGAAGGCTCCCGCGAAGCTCCTAGCAATGCAATAAAAGTCTGTTAGCTCCATTTTTTTATCTTTTATCGCTAAGCGCTACATTAGAGTCGTCCGTGTTACCATCTAGACCTATAAAGCGTAAGAAAAATGACGGGGTAGCTTCGCGGTCAGCTCACGCAATCTGTATACAGTGCCACTAAATTGTCAGCGGCATAAGGGCCTGAGAATCCCGCGGTGTTCTCTTCCCAGCTCATTCAAATGAGTCCCGCAAGGCACTCACGTATACAAAGATTAAATGTGAGGCGGGAGTGTGGGGGGGACCCGGACAGGTACAGCTTACGGGAGGCAGAACTTCTCCAGATTAGAGTCGCGTGGCTGGGAGGGAATCTGAGAGCGGGCGCGCCGCAAGAGCAACACGACGGTGGGAGCGCAGCGGCCGCGGCCGTCAGCCGATATCGGGCGCCCGCTCCAAGGACAAATTGGTGAGCTGGTACGTGCCCGACGCCGCCGCGGGCCGGCCCTGATTTAAGGGGGGCGCGTGGCCCCACTCTAAATTAAGTCGGCCACCTCCGGAGCGCCTGCGCAGGGTCCGCGCGCGGACCTGCGCTCCCGTTCTCACAAGCGACACCAACCGGCCTCCCGCCGTGCATCAGGTGGCTCCTTGAACACCGGTAACTGCAGCAAACTTTAAGACCGTTTCACATAATAACCAACCACGTCGCGTGTGTGTCTACGACGTCAATAATCTGTGAATTGTGTCGAGTGTGTAGATCTAAATTTCCGAGTATGCTGCACATTGCGCATGCGCAGAAGCAGGTACACTAGTCACCATTAAATTGCTACACCAAGAAGAAATGCAGATGATAAACGGGTATTCATTGGACAAATATATTATACTAGAACTGACATGTAATTACATTTTCGCACAATTTGGCTGCATAGATCCTCAGAAATCAGTACCCATAACAACCACCTCTTGCCATAATAACGGCCTTCATACGCCTGAACATTGAGTCAAACAGAGCTTGGATGGCGCGTACAGGTACAGCTGCCCATGCAGCTTCAACACGATACCACAGTTCATCAAGAGTAGTGACTGGCGTATTGTGACGAGCCAGTTGCTCGGCCACCATTGACCAGACGTTTTCAGTTGGCGAGAGATCTGGAGAATGTGCTGGCCAGGGCAGCAGTCGAACATTTTCTGTATCCAGAAAGGCCCGTACAGGAGCTGCAACATGCGGTCGTGCATTATCCTGCTGAAATGTAGGGATTCGCAGGGATCGAATGAAGGGTAGAGTCACGGGTCGTAACACATATGAAATGTAACGTCCACTGCTCAAAGTGCCGTCAATGCGAATGAGAGGTGACCGAGACGTGTAACCAATGGCATCCCATACCATCACGCCGGATGATACGCCAGTATGGCGATGACGAATACACGCTTCCAATGTGAGTTCACTGCGACGTCGCCAAACACGGATGCGACCATCATGATGCTGCAAACAGAACCTGGATTCATCCGAAAAAAATGATGTTTTGCCATTCGTGCACCCAGGTTCGTCATTGAGTACACCATCACAGGCGCTCCGTCTGTGATGCAGTGTCAAGAGTAACCGCAGCCATGGTCTCCGAGCTGATAGTCCATGCTGCTGCAAACGTAGTCGAACTGTTCGTTTAGATGGTTTATTGGCTCAAGAGATGCTTTAAGTTTTCTAAAATGTGAGGGAAAAAGTCTACTCCCTGAAGCAAAGGAAAAAGAATGTTCTAGGGAACAACAATAGTAAGGTCACAAACCTAAACCACCAAATTAAAAGTAAAATGAGAGGAGAAAGCAGCAAACCACAGACAACAACACAACAGAACCAAACACAAACACGCAGTACCATAACAACTACACAGAACAACAGAAAAAGATGAAAGAAAACACTACATAGTATACAATGACACACAAACACACTCATAAAATCATCAACATTTTTAAAAGTCAGGGAATAAACATAGCATACACAACAGACAATTCTATACAAAAATACATCCCAAAATTGACGAAAAACAGACATATATCAGAAAGCAGCTATATATCAACTGCAGTATAACAGTTGTGAAAGTAGATACATAGGACAAACAGGTAGAACATTTAATATCAGATACGAAGTACACATGAGAGCCTGGAAGTATGGAACAAACCACTCCACATTTGCAGAACACCTGAGAGAACATAACCACAAACAAACCGCTAGAGAAGAAAACAGAAAAATTATTAGAATCAACAATAAAAGAAACACATACTAACCCTGATAGAAAATTACCACACACAGAAAATCAAAGCAGAAAGGAAAACGCTGTTGAATGATTAAATACATTTGCCAAACAACTCATTGTTTACACTAATACAAAAAATAAGGAAAGAACGATCCTAAATAGGATTAATACGATAACAATACCATCCAATATAATAATAATACCACCCAATACATTTTTACTCACTATTCATGAACCCCTCCACAGAACATTGTAACTAAAAGTCAAATCAGCTATCACCAAAGCTTTCATCCACTCTCTAACAGCTATTACATTCATATTCACCACTCTACAACTCAAACCACCAACACCCCCTTCCCCCCCCTGCCCCCCTCCCCACACACACACACAGAAAGAGAGAGAGAGAGAGAGAGAGAGATGTAAACATCATAACGTATACTTCGTTAGGCTGGCAACATGTAGGTAAAGAAACCGTAATGAAGTTACAATTTTAGCGTTGTTAAAACACAGTGTGCGAACAAATAGCTATACCTAGTGGCAAAAGAATAAGAGTACATTACAAAAAAGGAGAAACACGACGAACAGTGTGAAAAAGTTTGAAATACAAAATTGCCGTTATGTTTCAGAAATAAAGGGGTAGTGCGACCTCTACACCAAATGAAAGGAAACACTGATCACAGCAAACTGTAAATAATTACTTATTTACATAAAAAACGGTATGAACTGTTTGATAATCTAAAAGTAACAAAACTGTATCGTTATAGATACCACTGAAGATGCCTTAGAGCAAGGAAAAAGCGAAACGCGTCTGGGAAAAATAAATTAAGTTGCAGCAAGAAAAGGCGGTTTCATTAACCAAACAAGTAAACCGTTTTATGGAATTCCACATTCCTCTTCTTGCGCCTCGGATGGCCCGAAACGGCCTACCTGCGCCGACACGATAATCCCCTGTCGTGCCTGAGTATAGTCAGAAGTATTTCAGAACAATAATACGTTAACTTGACGTCAGAAATCGCCAGGATGTTTACAAGAAAAACAATTCTCCTGCTTCGAACCTTGAATTCTGTGTGCAGTATTCACTTCTGATAGTTTGCTTGTGATCGTACAGTATACAGTTTTGTCTTTCAACTAAGAATGAGTGGAAAGGAAGTGTACTTGGGCAGAAAAAGTACGAAAATACCCTATCCAACGCGGCGAAACAGTATGGCAACAGATCGTCAAAAGAACAGAAATTAGGTTGAGAGCGATTCGGGGGGAGTCAGTGCCTCTGAAGCTGAAAGACAGTGACCAGGACTTTTATGTGGATTTCGGACTGATCTGTAGGATTATATAGTGAAGTGCTAAAGAAACTGGTATAGGGGTGCGTATTTAAAGACAGAGATATGTAAGCAGGCAGAGTACGGCACTGCGGTCGGCAACTTCTATATAAGACAACAAGTGCCTGGCGCAATTGTTAGATCGGTTACTGCTGCTACAATGGGAGGTTATCAAGATTTACTTTGAACGTGGTGTTATAGTCGTCGCACGAGCCATGGGACACAGCATTTCCGAGGTTGCGATGAAGTGGGGATTTTCCCGTAGGACCATTTCACGAGTGTGAAATCAGAAATCTGGTGAGACATCAAATCTCCGACATCGTTTCGGCTGGAAAAAGATGCTGCAAGAACGGGACCAAAGACGACTGAAGAGAATCGTTCAACGTGACGGAAGTGCAACCCTTCGGCAAATAGCTGCACATTTCCATGCTGAGCCACCAAGGAGTGTCAGCGTGCAAACCATTCAATGGAACACCATCTGTATGCGCTTTCGGAGTCGAACGCCAGTCATGCACCCTTAATGACTGCACGGCACAAAGCTGTACGCCTCGCCTGGTCCCGTCAACACCAACATTGGAATGTTGATGACTAGAAATGTGTTTCCTGGACGAACGAGTCTCATTCAAAATTGTATCGAGCGGATGGACGTGTAGGTGTATGCAGAGAACTTTACGAATCCAAGGAAACTGCATGTCAGCAGGGGACTGTTCAAGCTAGTGGAGTCTCTTTAAAGATATGGGACTTGGGCAGTTGGAGATATGGGATCCCTGATACGTCTAGATATGACTCTGACAGGTGACACGACCGTAAGCATTATGTCTGATCACCTGCATCCATTCATGTCCACTGCGCATTCCGATCGACTTGGACATTTCCAGCAGGACAATGCGACATGCCACACGTCCAGAATTGCGTCAGAGTGGCTCCACGAACACTCTTCTGAGTTTAATCACTTCCTCTGGCCACCAAATTCCCCATACATGAATTTTTGAGCATATCTGGGATGCCTTGAAACGTGCTGTTCAGAAGAGATCTTCATCCACTCGTACTCTTACGGATTTGTGGTGAGCCCTGTAGGATTCATGGTGTCTGTTCCCTCCAGCACTACTTCAGACATTAGTCGACTGCATGCCAAGTCGTGTTGCCCTACACGATATTAGGCAGGTGTACCACTTCTTTTTTTTTTTTTTTTTGGCTCTTTAGTGTAAATTTTCTTGCCGTTCCTCTACCGTATCTCAACACGTAAAATGTAAGACATACAATGCAGACATTACGTTGCAAATGCGAAGTGTTCGAGGCTAATGCTTCAGAATAATTATTTGTCCAGACTGCCCAGAAGTTGTTATACCAAGCAGTAAGTTTATACAGAATGCGTATGAAATCAATAGTCGGATCGTCCCAGCAATGCACCTACTTGGAAGAGAAGGGCTAAACGGAAGTGTAATTTACTGTTTGGTCATGGACTTGTCACGACCTACATCTCAATCTCTCTATGATAAACAAGTGGATACGACTTCGATCTCAGCGGCAACAGTACGACAGGCCAGTCTTGGGATAGCGGATTAACGATAAGAGTTCTCTAAAAGTAGATTTTTTTTCATTTGTTCATGTCTGTAACAAAATCCAAAACTTCAAACTCGTTCTTCTCGCAATATGATTTTTCAAAACGCTACGCAGCGTAACTCCAACAATTTTTATTCTTTTTATTTGAAACCTTGACCATAACTATAAAATAGCATTTCAAAATGAATAACGTAGGGGACTTTAGATTAGTTAATTTTAGCAACATTTATTAACAAACTACTGTCCTTTTCTCTGAAAATTATATGACTTTATTCAAACAATCGATAAGTATACAAAAATTAATATTTCTAGTTTCCCAATGTGGTTCACTAGCAACACTCATGTGGATTACGTATGTTCTTTTTCCTGTTTCATATTGGCACCAGTTACAGTGCGTGCCGCAGTTCGCCTCAAATTCAAATAACTTCGGGGGAACTTCTACGATGTCGCCATTTTTCCCACTTCCCGACAAAAGCAGTCTGTAATATACTGAAATATATGCTCAGTAACTATCCCAAGTATTATTTCTGTATTACTTTTTCTCGCACCCAAAAAAAGATGTCGAGAAAATGATTTTTTTTTTTTACTCCGTTACTGTGTTCTTACTCCTAACCTATTCTGACAGAGCCCAGTATTGTAACACAAATGGATTTTGTTCTTCCGTGTCTTCTTAATCTTTATTGTGTTGTTTGCTTTTTTTTCGCGCCCGTTGAACCGTTGCAAGATACTGCTAGTTGTTCCAATCAGTGTTTTCCTATAAGACAGGAAATATCTGAACCCTAAAAGGTATTTACGTTTTGCAGAGATGAAGCTTTCTCTATACTGGCGAGCCAAAACATTATGAACTCCTGCGTAACAGCTTCTTTGCCCGTCTTTGGAACGAATCACATCACTGATTCTGCGTATCAGGGATCCAACTGTTTGTTGGTAGGTTTGTGGAAGTATGTTAGATGTCTACTCATAGGTCATGTAATTCACGTAAAGAACGAGCCGCTGATTTGCGTACGCGGTGGTAGCGCCCGATTGCGACGCAGATGGGTTCCATAGGGTTTTTATCAGGCGAATTAGGTCGCGGAGACATCAGCGTGGGATCAGTATGAGCTCCGCAACTGCTGTAGCACAGTTCTGGCTCACACGGCAAATTATACTGGTGAAAGATGACATCGCCGTCGGGGAAGACATCAAGCATGAAGGGATGCAAGTGGTTCGCAGCTGTCAGTGTGGCTTCGAGTACCACCACAGGTCCCCCTGCAAGTGCAGGAGAATGTCTCCCATAGCATAATACTCCTCCCATGAGCCTGCGTCCGTGGCGCGCTGCACGTTTCGAGCGGCCGTTCACCTTGATGACGCCATTTGTGGAGACGACCATGGTCCTAGTGAAGCAAAAATGTGATTCACCAGAAGAGGCGACACGTTTTGATTGATCGACGGTCGAATCTCAATGGTCCCGTGCCCTCCGCAGTCGTAACTGATGATGTTGGGTCAATATGTGAACACATAAGAGTGGTCTGCTGCGGAGGTCCATGTTCAACAATGGTGTGCTCCGAAACACCTGTGCCCTTTCGACAGAGATGCCACGGATCACCAATCTATCCTACTTTTCGTGGCAGACAAGCTTCCGAACCCCCCATTCTGCGAAGAATCGTGGACGCTCAGTAATTTAGCGCCTAGTGCAAGTTTCGCTGTCCTTCAACCTCTTTTCAGCTTCGCCGTTTTCGAGGTATTCGTTCACAGGCTCTCCGTAATAATAATCTGCCCATCGTCAAAGTTGCTTAGCTCAGATCCCCCGTCCATGTCTGCTCTGCTTACATACTATTGTTACCGGGTCACTTGCCAGCAACACCCTCCAGGCGGCAACCAACGTCGCGGTGGGAATTGGTCATAATGTTTTGGCTTACCTGTGTGTACCTTTCAGTTTCATTTCAAAAATAACACAGAACTTCACGAAGAAAGACATGCTGGAATACAGAGAAAAGTAGTGGACTGGCGTAAGTTGCTTATTTACTAGAGGACGACGATGAGGATAATGAGGATGTGATTTCATCAGTGACATTCGTCGAATAGTGTCATCGGTACAACAGTAAATAGATATGAAAACGACGACGTAAGTCATGATGAAGCCTGATTTGATGATTTGAGAAGGTAATATCATTGAATACTACTTTGCCCCTGCTATTAATGGAGGAATGTGTGAAACGAGCTGCCACCTTTTGGAAAAGTGAAATGAAGGGGATATTTGAGGACTGTCAAGAGGGACATCAAATTATTCAAACAAAAATGATATCCATACATGTGGAGTAGAAACCTTGAAAACTAGAGTTCGTATCAACGAAAGCTGTCTGTGACAAAATACAACACCTACAGCCGTCCTTACGATTTTATTTTGTTGCAACCAGTTTCAGCGCTTCAATGCGCCATCTTCACACTGTTGTTGATGCGGTACGGGTTGATACGATCCCTACATATGTCACATCAGTTGCCAGCATAACTGGATACACAGATAATGTGTCAGCATTCCAACCACTAACTGCCAAGTCGGTTGATAAGATCACTATATATATCACATCAGTTGCCAGCATAACTGGATACACAGATAATTTGCTAGCACTCCATGTGTCAGCACTGAAGCGCTGAAACTGGCCGCCAAAAAAAAAAAAAAATAAATAAATAAATAAATAAAAATAAAAAAAATAGTAAACGGCCGTTGTCCCAACGACCTCCTGCGAAAAGGATTGACATACAAAAAGAAAAATGTCTCATGTCTAATTAAAGTAAATAACGCATATAGGAAAAAGATACCAAGCCACGACGCAATGACGGTAATAGAAAAAGGTTGAAGGGTGGGATTAAAATTCTGAGTGAAATGATTTCAATAATATGATTCGCTGATGATGCAGCTATCTTCAGTGAAAGGGACTAAAATTTACAAAATCTGTTGAATGCAATGAACTGTCTAATGAGCACGCAATATGGATTGAGAGTGAACCGGAAAAAGACAGAAGTAACGAAAGGAGCGGAAGCGAGAATAACAAGTAGCTAAATAGCAAAATTGGTCACGAAGTAGACGAAATTAAGGAAATTTGCCATCTTGGAAGCAAGATAACCCATGACAAAGGAAACAAGGAGGACATAAAAAGCAGACTAGCACAGTCGAGAGGCTATTCATGACCTAGAGAAGTCTACTGATAACAAACATAGGCCTTAATTTAAGAAAGAAACGCTTGGAGCACAGAACTGTATGGTAGTGAATCATGGACTATGGGGAAACCGGACTAGAAGAGAACATAAGTGCTTGAGACGTGATGCTACGGAAAGATGTTGAAAATCATGTGGACTGATAGGAAGGGGAATGAGGAGGTTTTCCTCATATCGGAGAGGAAAGGGACATAAGGAAAACACTGACAAGAAAAAGGGACAGTATTATAGGACAAATGTTAAGGCATCAGGGAGTAACCTCCATGGAACCAGAAGGAACCGTGAAGGGTATAAGTTGTAGGGGAAGAGAGAAATTGGAAAACATTAGGCAAGTAAATGAGAATAAAGGGTCTACGAGCTACTCTAAAATGAAGAGGTTTTCGCAGGAGAGGATTTCGTGGCTGGCAGCGTGAAACCAGTCAGGACTGGTGATTCAAAAAGAAAAAAAAATTCGAGTCATCCATGACACGATAGGTGCCCAAGTGTTCATGCAGGCTTTTGAAGACGGCTGTTGCCTTGGATGACAGCATGCTCGTCACGAAGATGTAGAATATAGGGCACCGAGAATGCTGAAGTAAACATAGTGCGATAACCTGAATTAGTGGGTCCCAGTCACGGTACGAAAACACCCACAAAACAACACATAACCATCTCAGCCTGAACTTCACCCTCCAGACACTATGAAAAAAAAAAAAAAGGAATGAAGGTCAAGGTTTAACGTTCGGTCGACATCCAAGTTGTTAGAGGCGGAAAGGAAGTTCGGCTTGTTTCAAGGACAAGGAAGGACATCGGAGGTGCTCCTACAAAGAAACCGTCCCAGCGTTTACGTGGACCAATTTATAGAAGACACGTAAAATATAACTCAGAATTGTCGGATGTTTGTTTGAGTCGTCGTCTTTCCGAATGCGAGTCCTGTGCTAAGCACTGGGCCCTCGGCTCGATAGCATACATTGTATGTTAAACGTCTCCTTGGGTCGTCGAAACACTTGTGTCATTTGACAACAAGCAAAAATGTGACTTTTCGGGCAGACTAGACGCTTCCTGTCAGCTACTGTCCGATCTATTTGGCCCACTGAAGACGTACTGCTGTATGTACGAGGGGCGTTCAATAAGTAATGCCACACATTTTTCTTCTGGAAGCAGGTTGTTTTATTCAGATTCCAATACACCATATCACTCCCCACAGTTCTGGCTACAAAACCCTATTTTTCAACACTATCTCAGTTCAGTACGAGGACATTACGCAACCTTACTGGCGACGGCTGTAGGCCCGCAGGGTACCACTCAGCTCATCGACGTCGGAGCCAACACCTAGCCTAATGAATGACCTCTCCATCATCCATGAGCCGGCCGCTGTTGACGAGCGGTTGTAGGCGCTTCAGTCTGGAACCGTGTGACCGCTACGGTCGCAGGTTCGAATCCTGCCTCGGGCATGAATGTGTGTGATGTCCTTAGGTTAGTTAGGTTTAAGTAGTTCTATGTCCCATAATGCTCAGAGTCATTTGAAGCATTTGAACCATTATACACGTACTCCTTCCCGCGGAGTGTTTCCTTCTTTGGGCCAAACCGATAGAAGTCGGAAGATGCGAGATCAGGACTGTAAAATGGATGAGAAAGAACAGTCCAGTCAAGTTTTGCGAACTCCTCTCCGAAGCACTGACTTTTGTGATACCTTTCATTTTCACAGCGAAGGAGAAGTTCGTTTGTATTTTTGTGGTGACGAATTCGCTGATGTCGTTTCTTCAATTCCTTGATGGTGGCACGATACACTTCAGAGTGTCTTGTGACAGCCAGAGCGAGAGCACCAGCAGCAGCAAGTACTGTTTGTATAAAGCGTTTATTTTGCATTTTGTTTACGACCTTCCACTAAGGAAGGGATTCTATTTGTGTTTATCTGCTCTGCATAGTAACTAACAGTTCTTGATAAAACTTTACGTAGTTTTCGTGTTAGATTTCTTAGTGTTTTCTTGATCGTTTAGAACAGAAAGCGCCCTAAAACCGTCTTTGTTTGTTTCGCGGCCGTTAGCCACTAGTCACTTGAATCAGCAGTTGTCTTGGGACAGCCAGAGCGAGAGCACCAGCAGCAGCGAGTACTGTTTGTATAAAGCGTTTTTGTACTTATTTGCTGCGCTTAGCTTTTAAATAGTTTTTCTGGGAAAACCTAGCGTAGTTTTCGCGTCTCGTATTTCAGTGTGTGTTTCTTGATTATCAGAGTAGCTCATCAGAAGATTATCTTGGGAATTTGTCACCGTATAGGGTAGGGTAAACATAGTCATGTGTAGGGACTGTGGTTGTTGTGAGCGGACGCAAGGAGAATTGGCCACTCTTCGGGGGCAGGTGGAGGCTTTGTCTGTTAGGCTCATCGAGCTCGAGGCGCAGGCGTTCGGCTCGTAGTGGCGTTGGGGCAACTGTGGTGAGACCTTTGCCTACTTCGGTGGCCTTGGAATCACATGGAACCCCTGGTGTCGCTGCGTCTTCCGGCAGTGAGCATCTTACCGGTCAGCCATCACTCCAGGGTGAATGGCGGACAGTGGTGGGCTCGCGCGTGCCTGGCCGAAAGGCGAAGGTGGGATCTGGCCGCGTGGCAGCTGCCTTACCCCTTTCCAACAGGTACGGGGTGCTTCCTAGTGGTGATGACATCGTTTCCGAGCCACCACAGGATGCCTCGCCTGTTGGGCCAGTGGCCGATTCTCCGGCAAGGTCCCGACAGTCACAGAGGGCGGGCCTATTAGTTATAGGGAGCTCCAACGTTAGGCGGGTTATGGAGCCCCTCAGGAAAATAGCGGGTAGGTCGGGGAAGAATGCCAGTGTGCACTCGGTGTGCTTGCCGGGGGGTCTCGTCCGTAATGTGGAGGAGGCCCTTCCGGCAGCTATTGAACGCACTGGGTGTGACCGGCTGCAGATAGTAGCACATGTCGGAACGAATGACGCCTGCCGCTTGGGTTCTGAGGCCATCCTTGGTTCCTTCCGGCGGCTGGCTGATTTGGTGAAGACAACCAGCATCGCACGCGGAGTGCAAGCTGAGCTTAATATCTGCAGCATAGTGCCCAGAGTCGATCGCGGTCCTCTGGTTTGGAGCCGTGTGGAGGGTCTAAACCAGAGGCTCAGACGACTCTGCGACTATAATGGTTGCAAATTCATCGACCTCCGTTATTGGGTGGAGAGCTGTAGGGCCCCCCTAGACAGGTCAGGCGTGCACTACACACCGGAAGCAGCTACTAGGGTAGCAGAGTACGTGTGGCGTGCACACGGGGGTTTTTTAGGTTAGAGGGACCCCCCCTTGGGCGAAACGATAAAATACCTGACGGCTTACCAGAGAGGACATTATCATCGTTGATAAAGAACGTCCGTCCTCAGAGACCAAAAACGCGAAAAGTTAACGTAATATTGGTAAACTGCAGGAGTATCCAGGGCAAGGTTCCTGAATTAGTATCTCTTATTGAAGGAAATAGTGCGCATATAGTATTAGGAACGGAAAGTTGGTTAAAACCGGAAGTGAACAGTAACGAAATCCTAGACACAGAATGGAATATATACCGCAAGGATAGGATAAACGCCAATGGTGGAGGAGTATTTATAGCAGTAAAGAATTCAATAATATCCAGTGAAGTTATTAGCGAATGCGAATGTGAAATACTCTGGGTTAAGCTAAGTATCAAAGGTGGGTCAGATATGATAGTCGGATGCTTCTATAGACCACCTGCATCAGCAACCGTAGTAGTTGAGCGCCTCAGAGAGAACCTGCAGAACGTCGTGAAGAAGTTTCGTGATCATACTATTGTAATAGGGGGAGACTTCAATCTACCAGGTATAGAATGGGATAGTCACACAATCAGAACTGGAGCCAGGGACAGAGACTCTTGTGACATTATCCTGACTGCCTTATCCGAGAATTACTTCGAGCAGATAGTTAGAGAACCAACTCGTGAAGCTAACGTTTTAGACCTCATAGCAACAAATAGACCGGAACTTTTCGACTCCGTGAATGTAGAAGAGGGTATCAGTGATCATAAGTCAGTGGTTGCATCAATGAATACAAGTGTAATAAGAAATGCCAAGAAAGGAAGGAAAATATATTTGCTTAACAAGAGTGATAGGGCACAAATCGCAGAATATCTGAGTGACCACCATCAAACGTTCATTTCTGAGGAAGAGGATGTGGAACAAAAATGGAAAAAATTTAGAAACATCGTCCAGTACGCCTTAGATAAGTTCGTACCGACTAAGGTCCAAAGCGAGGGGAAAGATCCACCGTGGTATAACAATCATGTACGAAAGGTACTACGGAAACAAAGAAAGCTTCATCATAGGTTTAAGAGTAGTCGAATCATAGCTGATAAGGAAAAGCTGAACGAAGCGAAAAAGAGCGTAAAGAGAGCAATGAGAGAAGCATTCAACGAATTCGAACATAAAACATTGGCAAACAATCTAAACAAGAACCCTAAAAAGTTTTGGTCATATGTAAAATCGGTAAGCGGATCTAAATCCCCTATTCAGTCACTCGTTGACCACGATGGCACCGAAACAGAGGACGACCGAAGAAAGGCAGAAATACTGAATTCAGTGTTCCGAAACTGTTTCACTGCGGAAAATCGTAACACGGTCCCTGACTTCAGCCGTCGCACGGACGCCAAAATGGAAAATATTGAAATAAACGATATCGGAATTGAAAAACAACTGCTATCACTTAGTAGCGGAAAAGCATCCGGACCAGACGAGATACCCTTAAGATTCTACAGTGATTATGCTAAAGAACTTGCCCCCTTTCTATCAGCAATTTATCGTAGATCGCTGGAAGAACGTAAAGTACCTAGCGACTGGAAGAAAGCGCAGGTCGTTCCCATTTTCAAGAAGGGTCATAAATCAGATGCGAATAATTATAGGCCTATTTCGCTTACGTCAATCTGTTGTAGAATAATGGAACATGTTTTGTGTTCTCGTATTATGACGTTCTTAGATAATACAAATCTCCTTCATCATAACCAACATGGATTCCGCAAACAGAGATCATGTGAAACTCAGCTCGCCCTATTTGCCCAAGAAATTCACAGTGCCGTAGACACTGGCGAGCAGATTGATGCCGTATTCCTGGACTTCAGGAAGGCATTTGATACGGTTCCGCACTTACGTTTAGTGAAAAAAATACGAGCTTACGGAATATCGGACCAGGTTTGTGATTGGATTCAGGATTTCCTAGAAGAAAGAACACAACATGTCATTCTTAACGGTTCAAAATCTGCAGATGTAGAGGTAATTTCGGGAGTACCGTAAGGAAGCGTGATAGGACCTTTATTGTTTACAATATACATAAATGACTTAGTTGACAACATCGGTAGCTCCGTGAGGCTATTTGCAGATGACACGGTTGTCTACAAGAAAGTAGCAACATCAGAAGACTCGTACGTACTCCAGGAAGACCTGCAGAGGATTAATGCATGGTGCGACAGCTGGCAGCTTTCCCTAAACGTAGATAAATGTAATATAATGCGCATACATAGGGGCAGAAATCCATTCCAGTACGATTATGCCATAGGTGGTAAATCATTGGAAGCGGTAACGACCGTAAAATACTTAGGAGTTACTATCCGGAGCGATCTGAAGTGGAATGATCACATAAAACAAATAGTGGGAAAAGCAGGCGCCAGGTTGAGATTCATAGGAATAATTCTAAGAAAATGTGACTCATCGACGAAAGAAGTAGCTTACAAAACGCTTGTTCGTCCGATTCTTGAGTATTGCTCATCAGTATGGGACCCTTACCAGGTTGGATTAATAGAAGAGATAGACATGATCCAGCGAAAAGCAGCGCGATTCGTCATGGGGACATTTAGTCAGCGCGAGAGCGTTACGGAGATGCTGAACAAGCTCCAGTGGCGGACACTTCAAGAAAGGCGTTACGCAATACGGAGAGGTTTATTATCGAAATTACGAGAGAGCACATTCCGGGAAGAGATGGGCAACATATTACTACCGCCCACATATATCTCGCGTAATGATCACAACGAAAAGATCCGAGAAATTAGAGCAAATACGGAGACTTACAAGCAGTCGTTCTTCCCACGCACAATTCGTGAATGGAACAGGGAAGGTGGGATCAGATAGTGGTACAATAAGTACCCTCCGCCACACACCGTAAGGTGGCTCGCGGAGTATAGATGTAGATGTAGATGTAGAGTTGCCGGTTGCCCGATGAGGGAGGACATCAAATAGAATAACTCTTTCAGAGTCCCAGAAGACCGCCGCCTCGACTTTACCGGTCGAGGGTGCGGCTTTAGATTTGTTCTTCTGAGAAGAGATGGTGTGATGCAAGTCCAGGAATTGCCGTTTTCTTTGAAGTTCTAAGCCAATGTTTCGTCGCCTGTGACGATGTTCTGCGGAAAATTGTCACGATCACCCTCGTAACGAGCAAGCAATTTCCAACAGACGGTCCTTCGTTGCTCTTCATGGTCTTCCGTTAGGGGGCGAGGAACCCAGAAAGCAATCGCCTTTGAGTACCATAACTGGTGGACAAGTGTGTCAGCACTACCAACAGAGACGTCTACTTGTGCAGCAAGGGGTTTGATTGTGATCCGTCCATGACCTCGAATGAGTGACCGCACGTTCCACCACAACAGGAATCACCTCTATGTGCGGCCGACCGGCACGCGGGAGATAGCACAGGTTGTTGCGCTAATGACAGACGCCTCGCCCAACGACTCATCGTGCTTTTGTTCACAACCAGGTGTCCGTAAACATTCTGCAATAGCCTATGAATATCTGCGATATTCTGCTTTCCGCCAAAAAGGAACTCGATGGCAGCTCTCTGCTTGGGACGCACTTCCGTTACAGACAACTTTTTGAAGGTTATGTATAGCGCCGCCAACTATCGGAACTGAAGAGGGAATGTCCCACGATATTCGACTACAAAATCCGTCATTTTTAAACCGAAATTGGTCACGAAAAAAAGGTTTGCATTACGTATTGAACACCCTTCGTTACAACTGCGAGCAACGGCCATTTGCTAGGTATCTGATTTCGAAAGTCTACTGCATGCAACGCAGTGTCACTATAAACTGGTTAAGATGGACCTGGATCACTGACAGTCTGGTCTGAGACCAACTGTCAAGGAATTCCATTCATATCCAGTCCCTGTCAGTTAACAACTACACTATTCGCCATTAAAATTGCTGCACCAAGAACAAATGCAGATGATATACGGGTATTCATTGGACAAATATATTATACCAGAACTGACATGTGATTACATTTTAACGCAATTTAGGTGCATATATCCTGAGAAATCAGTACCCAGAACACCCACCTCTGGCCGTAATAATGACCTTGATACGTCTGGGCATTGGGTCAAACAGAGCTTGGATGGCGTGTACAGCTGCCCATGCAGCTTCAACGCGATACCACAGTTCATCAAGAACAGTGACTGGTGTAGTGTGACGAGCCAGTTGCTCGGCCACCATTAACCAGACGTTTTCAGTTGTTGAGGCATCTGGAGAATGTGCTGGCCAGGGCATAAGTCGAACATTTTCTGTATCCAGAAAGGCCCGAACAGGACCTGCAACATACGGTCGTGCATTATCCTGCTGAAATGTAGGGTTTCGCAGGGATAGAATGAAGAGTAGAGCCACGGGTCGTAACACATATGAAATTTAGCGTCCACTGTTCAAAGTGCCGTCAATGCGAACAAGAGATGACCGAGACGTGTAACCTATAGCACCTCATACCATCACGCCGGCTGATACGTCAGTCTGGCGATGACGAATACACGCTTCCAATGTGCGTTCACCACCATGTCCCACGGATGCGACCATCATGATGCTGTAAACACAACCTGGATTCATCCGAAAAAATGACGTTTTACCATTCGTGCACCCAGGTTCGTCGTTGAGTACACTATTGCATGCGCTCCTGACTGTGATGCAGCGTCAAGGGTAACAGCAGCCATGGTCTCGGAGCTGATAGTCCATGCTGCTGAAAACGTCGTCGAACTGTTCGTGCAGATGGTTGTTGTTTTGCAAACGTCCCCATCTGTTGACTCAGGGATCGAGACGTGACTGCACGATCCGTTACAACCATGCGGATAAGATGCCTATCATCTCGACTGCTAGTGAACGAGGCCGTTGGGATCCAGCACGACGTCCTCTTGAACCCACCGATTCCATATTCTGCTAACAGTCATTGTATCTTGACTAACGCGAGCAGCAATGTCGCGATACGATAAACCGCAATCGCGATAGGGTACAATCCGACCTTTATCAAAGTCGGAAAGACGAGGCATTACAACAACGTTTCACCAGGCAACGCAGGTCAACTGCTGTATGAGAAATCGGTTGGAAACTTTTCTCATGTCAGCACGTTGTAGGTGTCGCCACCGGCGCCAACCTTGTGTGAATGCTCTGAAAAGCTAATCATCTGCATATCCTGTCGGTTAAATTTCGCATCTGTAGCACGTCATCTTCGTGGTGTAGCAATTTTAATGGCAATTAGTGTATTTATAACCACCGTGTTAGGTGGCTGCGAATGGCACACTACTCCTCGTAGACACGATGGACAGTTCGAAATCAAACACCAAAGAATCGGGCGATGTTATTCGCGATCTAGTTAAGACTAAGTCCAAAGCTTTTCTGCCGTATCACAACGTCGACCCGTCTTAATGCGCTGATCCCAAACTACAGCATTGTACTTTCACATCACTTCATTTCCATGACTTAAGTCAGCAGTGAATAGTCTCGTGACCGCCTGGTAACACTTCCACACCGTTTACACAACTCCAAAGCGACCACCGTGCTCTTTTTAGTGGGAAATTGATGTTTTGTGCAGTGAGATTACTACTGGAATGATGCCATTTTACCTCCTGCACTAAATAGTAGCTTACAAACTTCAAGCGTGGATAATGGTGTAGAGATGTACAGTGTGTGGTAGCATAGCTGTCTTCTGGTACTACGGGTTATTGAGGACGCCACTTTCATGTCACGAGTAGCAGACGCTTAGAGACCTTGTCGTCGCCATTAGTGACGATCGATATCTCTGGAGATGCAGATGAGGGCGCCCTAACAGGACCTGCATCACACGAGGCGGCGGCCTACGCTCATTCCACGGCCGGCTGCCTTCGCCGCGGCGCCTGGACGCGCATACTAATCGCCTCTTAATTGCCGGGCGGCGCGCACCGGCCGTCACCACAGCCACTTCGTTCCGCTCCGTGCGCCGCTTCCGTCCACGCGAGCTGCTGATGGCCGCAAGTCAGCCTCGTCTGTATTCGAATTTTGAGGACCCATATTAACGAGGTCTCAAGTCTCAAAATTATTCTGCATTTCAGTTACACGGTTGTTAATTTAACGTGATGTAGTGTCCCGAAATTTCGATCTAGAAATAACTGGAAAAAGGCCAATTTAATGGTTAGTATCTACAAAGACTAGATCAGATTCAGATTAAAGGCTGCTTGTCACTTGCTTGTGAATCCGCGTCAAAAAATCTATCTCTCGTTTTTCGATGTTTAGAGTTTTTTGGACTAAATGTTATTTAAGAACACTTAATTCGACATCAAATGGTTCAAATGGCTCTGAGCACTATGGGACTTAACATCTGAGGTCATCAGTCCCCTAGTACTTAGTACTACTTAAACCTAACTAACCTAAGGACATCACACACATCCATGCCCGAGGCAGGATTCGAACCTGCGGCCGTAGCGGTCGCGCGGTTCCAGACTGAAGCGTCTAGAACCGCTGGGCCACTCCAGCCGGCAATTGGACATCGGGAAATCGTTTAAAAACAAACTTAAAGATTCTCAACGTGTCTACTCCCTGTTTCAGCTGGTTTCATGTGTCAAATGTTGGCAATCTACTCTCGTTCGAGAAATATGTACTATACAATTTTTTTTGGAATTGTCAGACGTGTTAGAAGATAAGTGTTGTGGTGCTCTTATGGTTTCCCTTGTATATCTTTGGTTTTCCAGCGTTACTATGCTTATAAACTTTTCTCTAGTTTGCGTTGTTTCTGCTTTCTGTTTCTCGAAAGTTATTGTGCCCCCAAAAAAGTATTTTGTCACTGGAAAATGTAAGTTTTGCGACAACTGTTTTATTTCACTAGGAAGTAGAGACTGTGGAAGTACATTTACAAACCAGCTCGATGTGGGTTGACTGCATCAAGTGCCTCAAGACAGCAACACAAACATTTCGAGACCCAGAGTGACACTTCTAATAGAACCGATTAAGGCAGTACATGAATGTGGGGATGCATAATTATGCACAGGAGATGTTATTGTTGTTATTCTTATTATGTATTACACAAAATAGATTGATAAAGAAATGAGAATGAAAAATTTGACATGGAAAATTACAGAAAATAGATTTTTGAAGTTACGATGAGAGCAATGTCTTAAGAACTCCATGTCTTAAATGATAAGTTGTCGGCCTTCAGCATTTACAAATTCCCGTAGTTTGGTTTGTGCATTCAAGCACATTTCGGCTCACTGTTCTTTATTATACTGAATGTCTTGCAATGCTTCTCGTATGTATTGACACATATCGTCAACAGTGCGTGATTTTCTTGCGAGGATATCATCTTAGATAACACCCTAAAAGAAGCAGACCATTGGAGTAAGGTACGGTGATCATGGAAACCATTCAATTGGCCCTCGTCGACCTATCCAGTTATTGGGTAATTCTTTGTCAAGACACCCACGCTCTGTTAAAGCACAGTGGGTAGGAGCTCCATTTTGCTCTAGGTAGAGTTTTTCATTACCCTGCTGTAGACGTAATGGTAGAATACCAGTATTACTCAGCATGTTAAAATAAGCTGGCCCTATGATTTCTTGGCGTGAAACGCACGCTTGAATCCTTGACTGTTAGCCCAGGTTAATTCATTTCCTTTTCAACTACAGTACGGGAGCTTTCTGTGGTGCAACACACGCAGTCACACCAACAAATTTTTCGAATTAAACCATCACATTTCATTTCTTCGCTCAAGAGTCTCTCAGAACTACAAAAGGCGATCGCGATCATCATGTCCCTCTAGTAATCCCTGAAGTAACCTTGGCTGACACACTTGCAAATCTAAACGTTGCCTTAGAGGACCCAAGGCTCTACGGCAAGTTTCCGAATCAGCACACACTCTCCTTTTGTATTTTTTGTTTTTCTTTATATAAATGCGTAACCAGTTACCATTTCATTTTCACGATAGTAGCACTCACTGATCAACTAGTCTTTGGCGCATTATAGATAGACCCAGTTAGATCAAATTTGTCGTGCAATTTGTAGATTTATAGCCTACTTCAAAGAGATGTATTGAATTCTTCTGATTATTTCTGTCGTACCCGCTCATCACTTTCTGTCTCCCAGTATCGTTTTTAATTTGCCACATCCGTTGGTCGTTGCTTATATTACCAGCCACGATCATCGAAATATCTCAAAAAAATTTGAAAAGCGGCCATAGAACAGATAAAAATATGGTATACCTACTACATATCGACTTATGCACGACCCCTCCACCCTTCCCCTAATTATCTGTATAACTGAATGCATTTCCGTAATTACTGAACTGAGTTAGTTTGCGTGGGAAGATCTTGATGGCAGGAACTTTGAACTGAATCTTCTACGAAATTAATTTTCTGAGTTGTTTATCTTATGCTCAAACAATTTACTTTAGCTAAATGACTGACTTTTTTGAGATGTTTCAGAATACTACTTGGAGGGAAGAAGACTACATACAACAAAGTACTTTCAACAGGAAGAGAAATACATGTTGTTTAATTATAAAAAGCAACCTTAATTTTATCAGATAAAAATATTTTAGACTAAAAACGTGTGGATGAAATGATATTATTGTGGGATACGTTTTAGATAAACATGTTGTTAATATGTATTTCAAGTTTCAACCATATAAGTAAGAAAATGAAACATAGATTTCAAATATGGACTGGCAAATAAAAAATATAATTATTGATCTTAAAGAAAGTGTAGCAAATAGAGTAAGAGAACTAATGTGACTAATTTTACATCAAAATGATCGGAGAGAAACACCCCTATTGTCCTACAAGTTTAATCCTAGTAAGAGTTCATCTTTTTTTAGTTTCACCGTGTAAACCTTTTCCAGGCGTTCACAGGCAAGTTATCGTAAGTGATCTGAAGATTATAGGATATAGAGTCCGTCTTTTTGCACACTGCTTTTTCTTTTACCCAAACATGTTACAACACCTCTGTGCCATCACTAATGGTTTTCTTTGTTTATTGAAAAACTGCAAAAAGAGGAAATATTTTAGGTTATATTTGATTTAACAAAGTGAGGCCTAAAAAAAGTTTTTGTTCGTTTTGCTTCTTACCATGATTTTACATTATGCTGTTTATCGGGACCAACTCTGTAAAGGGCAGCACTGATAGCTTGTCATCTGCAAACCGAATGAAGTAAATGTAAATTTCATCGACGATTTAAAACATCCCTAGATTTTTAAAAACTGATTTTTGTCGTGTCAAAATGTTTAGCGTATATATTTGTAACTACTCAAGTTTTGTTGTGACTGGTCATTCTTCTTTTCGAATCCTAGGGCTCTGCACATGCTTATTAATGCAACTTATTTCTTTATAAACGCCTTTCTACTTCGAAAGGTGTGGTGAGCACTACGTTGTGTTTCCTAACCCCGCCGACGTTCAAAATATTTTCATTTTCTACATTTTTCAGTAAATAAAAAACCCATTGATTATGGCACAGAGTTGCTGAAACATGTTTGGTCAGAAAGGGGGAATCCATACTCTATAATTTAACTTGAAGTGTGGAAACGAAGGACGAGAGCTGCAGAACCAAAGGATGAATGATCTGGAGAGGGTTAATGATTGTGTATATCTAGGAGCTCTGATGCTTGCGTTTCAACCCTACGTCGCCACACCAGCACCGGTGCCTAATGTCAAGTCGTGAACTAGCACTACTAAAAACGCAAATACTGCATCGTACACAGTCTGAACACCATTCCTATAAAGCTGGGTATCCATACGGTAAATATCTGTCCGTCTACAGTGACTCAAGGAGTCACAGTTTAATTACAGCCACTCCATACATTGGCCCTGTGCGCACCGGGCGACATGAAAGTGTGGAAGTAGGCTGAATATATTACAGTTACATTAAAATTCGTATTATCATCGTGCACCCAGCAGCGTGAGTCCTCCATTAAAGCATGCGATACGTACAGTCCAGCTTGTTACCTGCACATCACCAACACTTTTAGAAATGTATTGGTGCAGCGCTGCAAATGTCAGCAGTTACGCTGTTGGTTTGAACACGCGGCACATAGTAATACGAAGCACACATATCTCACAACAGTCACAGAATCACAAATGCGTCTTAAGCATTGGTGGTAGAAACAACTTTCTACGCCGCTACCATTTACAAATGTGGTGTAACACTCTGTCTTCTTTAGACCGTCCAGCCTACGTGAGAAGTAACCATGTCTCCTTAAGAAGAGAGAAGGAATCCTGGGCAGTTGGCCAGTCTAGCTGGGTCAGTATTTCCTAAGAAGTAACACTCATTCACTAAAAAAAAGGTTCAAATGGCTCTGAGCGCTATGGGACTTAACATCTGAGGTCATCAGTCCCCTGGAACTTAGAACTAATTAAACCTTACGAACCTAAGGACATCACACACATCGACGCCCGAGGCAGGATTGCAACCTGCGACCGTAGCGGTCGCGCGGTTCCAGACTGAAGCGCCTAGAACCGCTCGGCCACAACGGCCGGCACTGATTCATTCATAGGGCGGCCATCCCACTACTCTTACTTTTACTACTACTTTTTAGTATCTGCCTATATTAAATTCTGGTTTTCTTTTCTCAGTCACACAAGGCTCTTTCGCACACTGCCATTTCTCTCTTCTAAATATAGTTTTAATTATTGTCGTTTTACTCTACTTTTCTACTTTGTCATTTGCTGAAACAGAATTTCACACGCAGCCTTTGCCAACCACACCGTGGTAAGACCGTTGGGTGTTCATGCAACTCGCGGAAACCCACTTACACCAGTATTCTGGCCTTAAGTGTGAACATTTTCGAGAATCGGAGGTGCCTCTGATCTGCAAACGGATCTGCTAACCTGCCCTATCCAGAAACCCAAAACACAGGATCCAAGGGTCTTTAATGTGCAGTATTTTAATAGAAAAGCGGGAGGATTGTATCGTTACAAATCACCGTGTAATGATAATAGTCAGTGGCTTGGAGGTTGTGTCCATCTGGAATCCGGTGCAAATGTGAGAACTGACAAGTACATGTTAAAATCAATGCATGAGGATTGCTTTTACGGTTCCGTACCAAATTCGGTAAAAATGAAACTCTTATAGCATCAGTTCATTGTCCGTCCGTCTCTCTGACTGTCTATCCGATTGTAAAAACACTTTCTCTGAGGAACGGCTGGACGTATCAAGTTAAAATATATGTAAGATACTAAGCCCTATAGTCCCTTGGTGGTGTAAGAACGTCAAGCTTCTAAGTCAATGCAATCAAAAGATTCGACCCCTTTTGTCACATACTTTGGTACTCGTAAACTCACTCTTCAAAACCTGTAGGGTACTTCCCTTTGAATGTAATCATAATGTTAGGAAAGAAGCAATGTTTCGCAGTACAAGTAAATGAAAAAACTATAAAATTGTTAATTTGTAATTGTGTCATACGAAAAACGTATTTCTTTTGTCATTTTTTACACGACTTCAAACTTAAAATAAAAATGTTCTCGAAAGTCCTTGAAATTTCTTGAAATCCCGGGACCGATGTCTTAGCAGCATCATTGTTAACTGGCAAAAATCTTCCAGATTCTCGTTTCTAGGAATGAATGAACTGTCTATATTCGTACTAAATTTTGTACAGAGCCCTCAGGGCGCGAGTCGTTATCCTGATATAAAAGTGGATGTAGAAGAACTCATGCGCAAAAGTATTGCATGTTTGAATCTCAACCAAATCCAGATTCGAATCTTCTCACAAACGTTTACCATAATAGGCTGTACCACAGCTTGAAAAGAATGCCTCTACCTCTAGAAACCGAAAACACTTCAAGATTTTGAAGGACTGGGGTTGAATAAATAGCGGTGTACTTTTCATCTGTAGTTCACTGTAGTGAGCTCATCCGTGATCTAGGGGTATCCTCTCTGACTACTAATCGAAACCTCAACAATCACGGATTCGAACTTCGCCACTGGCTAAAATCTGAATAAAAATCATCATCAATCTAGACAATGTCAGCGCCAGACAATCTAAGCGAATATGCAGGCCGTGGAAAAGGCTATCATAACAACTCCTTCTACTCGGAAGAAACTAAAGTTATGACTAAAGGATCTATTACTTACACACCAGGTCGGATTTTGGACGATCACTATGGTTGTTCCTCGGCCAGGCGTGGGTTTCAGCGACGGTCGTGAAAATCAGCGTCCAATTAGTAATACGCCAGCAGCTGATATGAATCCTTTACTAACAACAGGACTTCCAGTACACTGAGGTGACAGAAGTCAAGGGATAGCGATATGGACATGTACAAATGGCGTCAGTATCACCTACATAAAAGGTATAAAATGGCAGTGCATTGGCAGAACTGGTCATTTGTACTCAGGTGATTCATGTAAAAAGGTATCCAAAGTAATCGTGGGCGCACGATGGGAATTAACATTTTGAACGCAGAATGGTACACTGAAGCGCCAAAGAACATGGTATACGCATACGTATTCAAATACAGAGATATGCAAACAGATCTAATGCGGCACTGCGGTCGGCAACACCTACTTAAGGCTACAAGTGTCCGGCCCAGTTGTTAGATCGGTCGCTGCTGCTACAATGGCAGGTTATCAAGATTTAAGTGAGTCTGAACGTGGTGTTACTGTCGGCGCACGAGAGATGGTACACAGCATCTCCGTGGCAGCGACGAAGTGGGGATTTTCCCGTACGACCATTTCACGAATGAGCCGGTGTAACATCAAACCTCAAACATCGCTGCGGCCGGAAAAAGATCCTGCAATAACGGGACCAACGACGACTGAAGAGAATCGTCCAACGTGACGGAAGTGTACCTCTTCTGCAAAGGGCTGCAGATTTCAGTGCTGGGCAATGAACAAGTGTCAGCGTGCGAACCATTCAACGAAACATCATTGGTATGAGCTTTCGGAGCAAAAGGCCTGATCGTGTACCCTTGATGACTGCACGAGACAAAGCTTTACGCCTCACCTGGGCCCGTCAACAGCGACATTGGACTGTTGATTACTGGGAATATGTTGGCTGGTTGGAAGAGTCTCGTTGTCACCATACGAGTAAGGCAACAATCTCATGAATCCATGGACCCTGTGTGTCAGCAGGGGACTGTTGAAGCAGGTGGAGGATCTGTAATGGTGTGGGGCGTATGCAGTTGGAGTGTTATGGGACCCCTGATACGTCTAGATACGACTGTGACAGGTGACACGTACGTACGAATCATGTCTGATCCACCTGCACCCATTCACGTCCATTGTGCATTCCGATGGACTTGGATAATTCCACCAGGACAATGCGACTCCCCACACGCCCAAAATTGCCACAGAGTGGCTCGAGGAACAGTCTTCTGAGTTTAACACTTCCGCTGGCTACCAAACTCCCCAGACATGAGCATAATTGAGCATATCTTGCATGCCTTGCAACAGGCTTTTCGTAAGAGATCTTCACCCCATCGTACTCTTGCAGAGTTATGGACAGCTCTGCAGGATTCATGGTGTCTATTCTCTCTATCATTACTTCAGACATTAGTTGAGTGTATGCCACGTAGTGTTGTGGCACTGGTGCGTGCCTTACGCCATATCCAGCGTGCGAACCATTCAACGAAACATCATTGGTATGAGCTTTCGGAGCAAAAGGCCCAATCGTGTACCCTTGATGACTGCACGAGACAAAGCTTTACGCCTCACCTGGGCCCGTCAACAGCCAACTGCAGGATCACTTTTAAGAGAGTAGCAGTGCGGCTTCCGTGATGTCAGGTCATGTGTAGATGCAGTTTCTTTGGCTCTTCAGTGTAGTTGGAACCAGACGCTTGGGACATTCCGTTTCGGAAATCTTTAGACAATTCAGTATTCCGAAGTCCACCGTATCAAGAGTGTGCTGAGAATACCAAATTTCAGGCATTAAGTCTAAGTACGGGCAACACAGTGGCCGACGGCTTTCACTTAACAACAGAGAGCAGCGCCGTTTGCCTAGAGTTTTCATTGCTAACTCACAAGCAGTACAGCATATAACAATCACAGAAATCAATGTTGGGCGTGCGACGAAAGTATCCGTTACGACATTGTGGCGGAATTTGGCGTTAGTGGGCTACGGCAGAAGACAACCGACTCGATAGCCTTTGATAACGGCACGACATCGACTGCAGCGCCTCTTCTGGACTCGTCACAGTCTCGGTTGAGCAGTGGAAAGCCGTGGCCGGGTCAAGCAACTCCGGACTGCAATTGGTGAGAGCTGTTGTTATGGTTAGTGTGGCGCAGACCCCACGGAGCCAAGGACACAAGTTTTCAGCAAGACACGGTGCAGGCTGGTGGTGACCCCACAATGATGTGGACTGTGTTTACATGGAATGGACTGGGTCCTCTGGTACAACTGAACCGATCATTGACTAGAAACAGTTATGTTGGAGAACATTTACAGCCAATAATCGACTTCATGTTCCCAAACAACGATGTCATGTCGCCGGGCCACACATCTGTTCACGACTGGTTCGAAGAACATTCTGGACAGTTCGAGGAAGTGATTTGGTCACCCAGATCACCCGAGTATCCCATGGAACATGTATGGTACATAATCGAGAGGTCACTTCGTGCACGACATCCGTCACTGGCAATTATGGACGGCTATAGAGACAGCATGGCTCCGTATTTCTGCAGGGGAGTTGCTGAGTCCAGGCCAAGTCGATCTGCGGCATTACGATGGACAAACGGAGGTCAGACACGATATTAGTAAATGTGCCATGACTTTTGTGCACGCAGTGCATATTCGTATGTCATTAAAAGGAAACCACAGCCAACTGCAGGATCACTTTTAAGAGAGTAGCAGTGCGGCTTCCGTGATGTCAGGTCATGTGTAGATGCAGTATTTGTCAGCATAAAAGGATAGAAAAGAGAAAGAAAGTAATTTAGTAAGCCCCTATTTCTACTCTTCCTTCCTATTAGAAGACCTACTGGAAGTCACGAATGATGAATTTATCGTAAATACTTACTGACTACACCCTGTACATGTAAATTCGCTGAATGCCATTAAATGGTTCAACGATAGCATTAAAATTACTATGAGCAAATCGTTCCTGATATACACTCCTGGAAATTGAAATAAGAACACCGTGAATTCATTGTCCCAGGAAGGGGAAACTTTATTGACACATTCCTGGGGTCAGATACATCACATGATCACACTGACAGAACCACAGGCACATAGACACAGGCAACAGAGCATGCACAATGTCGGCACTAGTACAGTGTATATCCACCTTTCGCAGCAATGCAGGCTGCTATTCTCCCATGGAGACGATCGTAGAGATGCTGGATGTAGTCCTGTGGAACGGCTTGCCATGCCATTTCCACCTGGCGCCTCAGTTGGACCAGCGTTCGTGCTGGACGTGCAGACCGCGTGAGATGACGCTTCATCCAGTCCCAAACATGCTCAATGGGGGACAGATCCGGAGATCTTGCTGGCCAGGGTAGTTGACTTACACCTTCTAGAGCACGTTGGGTGGCACGGGATACATGCGGACGTGCATTGTCCTGTTGGAACAGCAAGTTCCCTTGCCGGTCTAGGAATGGTAGAACGATGGGTTCGATGACGGTTTGGATGTACCGTGCACTATTCAGTGTCCCCTCGACGATCACCAGTGGTGTACGGCCAGTGTAGGAGATCGCTCCCCACACCATGATGCCGGGTGTTGGACCTGTGTGCCTCGGTCGTATGCAGTCCTGATTGTGGCGCTCACCTGCACGGCGCCAAACACGCATACGACCATCATTGGCACCAAGGCAGAAGCGACTCTCATCGCTGAAGACGACACGTCTCCATTCGTCCCTCCATTCACGCCTGTTGCGACACCACTGGAGGCGGGCTGCACGATGTTGGGTCGTGAGCGGAAGACGGCCTAACGGTGTGCGGGGCCGTAGCCCAGCTTCATGGAGACGGTTGCGAATGGTCCTCGCCGATACCCCAGGAGCAACAGTGTCCCTAATTTGCTGGGAAGTGGCGGTGCGGTCCCCTACGGCACTGCGTAGGATCCTACGGTCTTGGTGTGCATCCGTGCGTCGCTGCGGTCCGGTCCCAGGTCGACGGGAACGTGCACCTTCCGCTGACCACTGGCGACAACATCGATGTACTGTGGAGACCTCACGTCCCACGTGTTGAACAATTCGGCGGTACGTCCACCCGGCCTCCCGCATGCCCACTATAAGTCCGTCAACTGCACATACGGTTCACGTCCACGCTGTCGCGGCATGCTACCAGTGTTGAAGACTGCGATGGAGCTCCGTATGCCACGGCAAACTGGCTGACACTGACGGCGGCGGTGCACAAATGCTGCGCAGCTAGCGCCATTCGACGGCCAACACCGCGGTTCCTCGTGTGTCCGCTGTGCCGTGCGTGTGATCATTGCTTGTACAGCCCTCTCGCAGTGTCCGGAGCAAGTATGGTAGGTCTGACACACCGGTGTCAATGTGTTCTTTTTTCCATTTCCAGGAGTGTATATTAAGTTTTAGAAGAATGTAATTTTCAAACCAACTGGGGGATGGAGCTGGAAGGGAAAAATTTTAGTAATACTACTTTACGTGGGAATAGGACCGCGAATGAAGAGAGAAAGGTAACAACTATAGTCTAACTGTAGTTTCTGAGCGGGCTGACATCCACTTCCTGAAATGGAAGATGAAGAAGAAGAAATTTCATTTCATAGTCGGAGATGAGTGTGTGGCCTGTCTGTGATAGAATATCCACAGTCAACGTCTATCTTCTGGATTTTTGGGAACTGGGGTGATGCAAAACTTGTTTTTATGTGTGTATTATAGAAGTGGATGTACACTGATCAGCCAGGACATTATGATCACCTACCTAGTGGTTGGTACGTCCATCTTAAGCACGGATAACAACTGCGATGCATCGTAGCATGGAAGCAATGAAGACTTAGTAGGTCGCTGGAGGAGGTTGGCACCACATCCGCCACACAAATCAGCTGATTCCCGTGTATACCAGCGAGGGGGATGATGAGCTCTGATGGACATCCCAGGTGCATTCGATCAGGTTCAGGTCAGAGGATATCGAGGACAGCACATATATTGGAACTTGCCACTGTGTTCCTCGAAGCACTCTGCCACACTCTTGGCCTTGTGATATGGTGCATTATCTTGTTGAAAAATGCAACTGCCGTCGGGAAACGTATATGGTCTGCAACCTGTACGCGACTGTCCTTAGCTGTTGTGATGCTTTATAAGAGTTCCACTGGACCCACGGGTGCCTACGGATGGCGAAGCTGATCAGCACCGTGTAAGCGGCCAAGTTGGGCAGCTGTTCGTTTGTTACTAACATGTGCGTGTATGGAAAGTGGTTGAAGGACAGTGAAACCACGAGTGAGTGGCAGGCATTATACGTCCACGCCTCGCCAATGAAGGCAAAGATTGAAGGCTTGCCCACTCGCTAAAGCAGTATAGGTGGCCACCAGTCTCCACAGAAAGTGACCTCTAAGTGCTCCTATATTAAGACAGGTTTGATTGCAATGGGCACGGGAGCAACGAGATTCGACCGTGAATCAATGGAAACATGTCAGGCGATCGGAATGAATTACGCTTCTTATTACACCAGGCCCATGTTCGTGTCCAGATATACCGTCATTCAGACGAACGATTTCTGGAAACATTCATCACACTACAGTGACATACTAGTGAGGAGAGTATTAATCTAGGGGGGACATTACTCGGATTACCATGGGATTTGTGGTACAAATAGACAGCACCATAACAGCTGAAAGGTTTAAAAATCACAATAAAGAGCAGTTCTGTTTGGAACGTTTGCTATAATGAGCGGCCTTCGATACTTGAACATGTTGTACAAATAGACAGCACCATAACAGCTGAAAGGTTTATAAATCACAATAAAGAGCAGTTTTGTTTGGAACGTTTGCTATAATGAGTGGCCCTCGATACTTCAACACATGAATAATACCCTAATAAGTGGCTACCAGAGGTTGAGTTGGTAATAAAGAAGGGAGGGAGAGAGTGAATCTGCCGCAACAGAGGGTGTTGTGTGGTCACTGAGTGAGGAGGTTTGATAGCATACGTGATGAACAGAGAATGAGTTTTATTTGAGATGCTTCCTGATGAGACTGAGGATAGAGGATGATGTTGAGATGTTTCCATACAGTGGCAGCACATATGAAAAATGGTCACGTGGATAGAGATTTTGTTTGCTATGAGCAATAATCGTGAATTACGAGTATTAAATGAAAAGTAATGCCTCCACCTTCGTTAGTTGGGTTTGGATGACAATATTTTAATAAATCAAACGCTGAAATAATCCTTAGAATGTGATCTTTAATTAACAATATTCACTTGTCCACATAATCACCAGCCAATTGGATATATTCCTGCCAACGATGAACAAGTTTTCTTAAGCCATCACGGAAGAAGTCGACACTCTGTTCCCGCAACCACAGTCTCACAGTTCTCTCAGCGTCTTCATCAGAAGCATAATGATGTCCCTGCAGATCGTCTTTCATCATCGGGAACAGAGCAAGTCAGACGGTGCTAAATCTGGACTGTATGGAGGATGCCGTGCAGTTGTAAGATTCAGTCTCAGAAGTTTTGCTGTGGTGGCAAGTAAAGCAATAATGTGACCCACACGTTCCTGTTAAATGCCGATTGTGCTTGCAATTTCTCTTGGACTGCTATGATGATCGTCCTGGATCAAACTGTCAAAATTTTGCTTGTGAAACTCGGTGGTTGCTGTCCCAGGACGTCCAACTCTTTGTCTGTCATGCAGGTCAGGTGTTCCCGCCTCAACATCTTTCAAATTACTCGCCCAATGACGCACAGTACTCACATCACCACAATCACCATAAACTGCTTTCATTCTCTGATGAATCTCCTGCTGTGAAGAATTCAATGATTGCACGTTGCTTAAATCGCATTGACCGCCGTCTGCGCAGGGTTCCCTACTTCGTAACAACACAACTGTCCATTGTTAAGGCTACCCACCAACTGGAGCTGTAGAGAAGAGGCTACGGAAAAAACCAGTACCTGCCACATACCAATTCTGCAAACTGTTGAAGAGTTATGAAGGTGCAGGCATTACTTTAGAGACAATCCTCGTATTACGTTGTAAATATTCAATTCTGGGCAACGTTATCTACATTTGGTATCCTGAGCGAGTTATCAGCCACGTTTTCAGAATCTTAATTAGTATTTGTCACGCTTTACTTTTAGTTAAAAGTATTTTGTAGGAAAATTAAAAAGAAAATTTTTTACTTACGTACTGTTTGTCTGAATCAGCGTTCATTGCTTATGATAATACAAATGTTGATCATAATCTCATGTTAGTACGATTCACTTCTGTGATACTGAAAGGATGTTGATACAATTTCAAGTTCAAGCAATCTTTTATTCTTTTTGCAAATGCAAATTCTTAAATGACTGCACTGTCACGCCTTGTATTATTACGTGGATAGCTAGCACCTTTTTTCAAAAGATAGTAAAATTTTCATTTGGCACAGCAGATTTAAGTGAATGATAACGCAATTAGCCGCACAATGATTTATTTCCGGAACATGCACTTCATCAGTTTGTATTACGCAGTTAAGCCAACAGAGGACAACTGAGTCATTCGTTGCACGTAAGAAACAATATTTTAGGGCCTAAGCGACGTTCCTGAGATTATTTTAGAAACTGTATTCATTTGTAAAACTTTCACATAGTTCAGTAGATGTGTTTTCGTAACATTGATCGAATACGCAGCAGTTGAGATTGTTTGATGAGAAAGCCATTCTGTGTACTCTTGATAGTCATCCATTGTATTCAGTTTCATTTGCAGGTAATAACATTCAGTATGGAGTAATTGGCACCAGACATATCGAAAGTAATGTACACAGTGAAAACCCGTGTTCAGAAGCAGAGTAGCAAAAGCATTTCTAAATCACAATACATGGACGACAATTTAAATGGAATCTGGAAGATCTGCTTTCACATTGTTAGCAATGTATGGAGAGAATGTATTCTAGTCGAAATTTACTTCCTCTAAAGTGTACAAACTATACAGTAATGGTAATAAGATACAATTTTAAGCAAGAGGTTTTGTTCTAGCAGTATCCTTCACAGATGCGGACTACGTGGACCTTACTCAGAGCTGCCTGCGCCCCTTCTTTGCTAGATGTCCTCTCCGGCACCTTCCAGCGGGTCAGCTGCCTACGTCACAATGTCAGACTCGTGCATGACAGTGAATACACGTTGACAGATTCACGCTGTGCCTTGGCTATCAGATTCACCTGATCCGAATCCGATGACACTCATCTGCGACGATATTGGGAGCCAGCTGCGTGCTTACAAATCACCGGCAAACATTTTACGGACATTGCATGACATCTGGTGCCACAAACCTTCGGAACCCAACCGAGAAATTGGTGAACCCATGCCACCCATAATGTTTCCTATATTGCATTGCAAACGTGGAGCAACATGCTATTACACAGGCGGACGTGATCTTTCGGCTCATCAGCACAGAGTGTAATGTCACGCCTGCTTGTTGTTGACGTACATTTCATTACATTTATATTACATTTATCACTTTCCATGGATCCCTTGAAGAGAAGTCTCTGGGATGTGGAATCAGTCAAAGACTTTTTTTCTCGGATATATGGATATTTTACATTTCTAGTGCATACGGAGTTATGAGCTGTAACCCTTGTGAAGATATTCATCGATAGAGTAGAAGGAGTTGGCCAACAGGAAGTTCTTTAATTCACTCTTAAACCGATCTTTATCACTTACAAGACATTTGATATGCTCTGCTAAGTTATTGAATATATGAGTAGCCATGTGTTTGACTCCGTTTTGCACTAACGGTGAGCTTTTTAGTCCTTATACAGATTGTTTTTGGTTCTGGTATTATAATCATGTTTTGCACTATTTTGTGTAAAAGGAGACATGTTGGAAATGACAAATGACATCAATGACTATATGTACTGAGAAGTAGTAGCTAGAATACCAAGTTTCTTAAAGAGGTCTCTGCATGATGATCTAAGACTGACACCAGATATAATTCTAATGACTCGTTTCTGAATTTTGAAACTTTTCTCTTTGTGAGAGGAGTTTCCCCAAAAGTTGATTCCATTACTCATTTGTGAATGGAATTAGGCCGAATAAACTAACTTCTTCATTTTTAAATAACCTATTTCTGCTACCATGCGTACTGCAAATGTAGCTGAACTAAGGTGTTTCATTAAGTTTAGAGTGTGAGTTTTCCGATTTAGGTTGTTGTTAATTTGTAGCCCTAAAAATTTGACACTGTGTACAGCTTTAATTTCATTGTTTGAATACATTACACTTATACGGTCAGGTATTCTTTGTGAGGTGCTAAACTGTATGTACTGGGTCTTGTCAAAATTCAGTGACAATCCATTTGCTGTGAAACAACAATTGATACTTACAAATATTTCATTAGCTGATTGCTCAGTGAGATCAGGGATACTGTTTTTTTTTTTTTTATACCAATACTTGAATCATCTTGTGGGCGTTGGAGAAAACGATTCCTTGATTCCCACTTATATTTAGCAATAACTTAACACTACACACATGAATGAATTGTGTAGATATGAACAGCACGGAATAACTAACAAAAGTTAAGTCAAAGAATAACTATATCACTGCACGTAAATTAACACTTCACAGAATGTTTATGAAGCTCTGTACTCTTGTAGGGGTCGATTGTCAGAAATAGGTCACTACATGACTCCCCCCTTTAATGCTAACGATACCGCAGATTAAATTTCACACGGCGTCCAGCTCTTGTAACTACTTCTTTCTCGAAACCGGGCGGTGCGTCACGTGTGTCAGTGGTTGTGTCAGGGAGTGGTGTAGTAGTCCTCGACGTCGGTCTTGGTGTTGCAGTGAATGGTGTTCGCTGAGCGTTGTGGTGTTCATGGGGTACAGGAACACATCTTGTAGCTTCTCCTGTCTTCTCTGGTTTGTGTTCAGTGGTAGCTGTGGTGTCTGTTGCGTCCAGAAATGCAGGCTTGATACGGTCCACTGCAACTGTGGTGGGTGTACCGTTAATCATTATGCGGAAAGTATTGGTATCCCTACTGACTACCAGATATGGTCCGTCATATGGTGGCTGCAGTGGTTTACGCACAGTATCATTGCGTAAGAATACATGCGTGCACTTGTCTAGCTCCGCAAAAACGAACGAGTGTCTTCCAAGCTGGTTTCTAGGAATTGTTGGTCTCAATCGGCGTATATGCTCTCTTAATCTTGTGGCGAATTCTGAGGCTGTGATTGTATCAACTGCCATGCTGTGCAGAAATTCTCCAGGTAGGCGTAACGTTTGTCCATACACCAGTTCTGCTACTGTTGCTTTCAGATCACTTTTGAATGACGTTCGTAGATCCCAAAGTACGATAGGTAGTGTCTCTGTCCAATTCGGTGTTGCGTGACATCTCAGTGCTGCCTTTAACTGTCGATGAAGACGCTCAACCATGCCATTTGATGCGGGGTGGTATGCCGTGGTGCGTATGCGTTTCGTACCTAATAACATAGCCAATGCTATGAAAACGTAGGCTTCAAATTGTCGTCCTTGATCAGTTGTAATTCTCAGTGGAACTCCAAACCGGGCAATCCAACCACGAAAAAATGTTTGAGCTACAGTTTCTGCAGTGATGTCCTTCATTGGAAATGCCTCAGGCCACCTAGTAAATCTGTCAATCACCGTGAGGCAATAACTGTAGCCTTCCGATGTCGAGAGTGGGCCGATGATGTCAACATGCACATGGTCAAAACGCTGATTTGGTGGAAGAAATATGCCTAATGGTGCCTTGGCGTGCTGTGTGATTTTATTCCTCTGGCACGCCAAGCATTGCTTCACAAATGTTTTACAGTTTGTGTGCATACATGGCCGTACAAATTTTTGTTTGACAAATCTGAGTGTGGCTCTTACTCCTGGGTATGACAGATTGTGCATTGATGCAATTGCCTGTGTGTTCTGAGTTGCTGTGGCCCAAATGGACGTATCTTTCCTCTTGCTACGTCACAGTACAACTCAATGCTTGCTTCAGGAAATGTCACGAGCTATAGCTTCAATCCTTTCTCTTGTTGCAATAGATCACGCAACTCACTATCACGTTGTTGCGCATGCGCGAGGGCGTCGTAATCAGTGGTCTTTGTCACTGCTTCCACCTGTGCGATGTCATCTGCTACTGTGGACACTGCTTCTATGCGAGAAAGTGCATCAGATGGAACATTTAGCTTCCACATACACAATGATGGTCGTGAACTGGCTGATATAGTCTAAGTGTCGCAGATGCCTGGGCGATGCTTTCTCTGGCTTTACCTTAAAGGCACAGGTAAGTGGTTTATGATATGTGTAAATCGTGAAATGTCACCCTTCTAATGCGTGTCTGAATTTTTTTACTGCCGCATAAGCGGCGTACAGCTCACGGTCATATGTTGCCCAACGTTGCTGACATGGTGACAACTTATGACTATAGAACGCAATGGGATGCCATAATTGATCAATTTGTTGCTGAAGTACGGCACCAGTGGCAGTGGACGAAGCATGAACCATGAGAGCGACTGGAGCATGCGCGACCGGGTGTGCTAATTGTGCGGCCTCTGCTATAGCCTTTTTTACAGCGTGAAACGCGGTGTCCGCCTCGATAGTCCAGTGCACACTGTGGTTAGGTTTAGGTGCGCCTTTAAGTAGTTCATTCAATGGTGCAGTTATCAGTGCATGATTGCGAATGAAGCGTTGGTAGACATTCACTACTCCAATGAATCGTCGTAATTCTCTGACTGTGACAGGGCGGGGGTATTTGTTTATGGCCTCTACTTTACTGTGTGTTGGTCGAATACCCTGTGCACTCACCAAATATCCTAGAAAGTGGACCTCTTTCTCACCAAAAACACACTTGGCAGGATTAATTACTAGCCCATGTGTGCGTAGGCGGTCAAACACTTGTGTCAAGTGCTGTAAGTGCTCCTCTTCCGATGCAGACATCACCAATAAACCATCTATATACACATAGCAAAAATCTAAATCTCTTGTGGTTACAACCTCATCCATAAAACGTTTGAAGGTCTGAGCGGCATTACATGGTTCGAATGGCATTCGGGTGGATTCAAATAGACCGAATGGTGTTGTCACCGCTGTTTTAGGAATGTCTTCTGTAGCTATGGGGATCTGATAGTAAGCTCTAGCTAGATCAATGGCAGAAAATATAGTCTTACGGTGAACATTTGCAGAAAAGTCTTCTATATGTGGAACTGGGTACCGGTCTGGAACGGTCCTTGCATTGAGTTGGCGATAGTCACCGCAGGGGCGCCATCCATTCTTCTTTTTAGGCACGATGTAAATTGGGGATGCCCAACTGCTACTAGAAACTCTGCAGCTACCTTGTGACAGTATGGTGCGAAATTCCTGCTTTACCACTTTTAGCTTTTCGGCCGTTAACCGTCTAGGCCGAGCGTGAGTTGGCGGCCCTGGCGTGGTCAAAACGTGGTGGACGGTTGTGTGCTTGACTGGTGGGAGAGTAGGCGATTGCTGTGTGATCTCGGGGTATCCTTTCAGTAATCGTATATATGGTGTGTCGCCTGTGACTGTGCGTACCTCTAGTGGTGTGATACAACGGACTTTTCCTGTTGTATGCAGACTAGTAGTCAAATCTATTAGTCGCTGACGTCGCTGATCTGGCAGTAAGTCGTAGAAGGACAAAAAATCTGCTCCGATAATAGGCTCTGATATATCTGCCACTGTAAATTGCCATTCAAACACACGGTCTAGCCCCAAACTAAGGAATAATGTTACTCGACCGTATGTTCTAATTTTGGAGTCACTGGCGGCGAATAGATAACAGTCGTCGCAGCTCCGGCGTGATAGGCGGTTTGCTGGATATACGGACACTTCTGTGCCTGTATCGACGAGAAACTGTAGTTTTGTTTCGCGGTCTGTCACAAAAAGTCGGCGAGTATTTGCACTGGAAGTTATCGCTGCTACTGTGTCATGTTTCCACTTGCAACGTGGCGTAAACTTTCGTGCATCATTACCAAATATCTTGTGGTACCAGCATAAGTTCTGTAGTGATGGTGATCCATTGCGACTTCGTGACCATCGGCGGCGTGGCCGTTGGCGGTTGTGCGTTGTTTGTTATGCAGCTACCTGTGCGGTCAACTCTGCCAGTTGTGACTGTAGGGAGACTAGCGTCACTGTGAGCGAATTTTCTTGTTGTGGCGTTAATGTTGAGACACTTGATGTGGGATACATTTCAATTAAACTGTCGGCCGTTTGTGCCAGTGCGTTTAAATCGCCTGCACATACCGTGAGAATTTTTTGAGTATCTGACGGCAACCGAGACAACCACATATTTCGTAGCACACCATCAGTTACAGTGTTACTTGCCAGTGTGCGCAAACGTCGTAAGAGTTAAGCTGAAGTGCGATCTCTGAGTTTTTCAGTGCGCAGTAGCTTCTCTAGCCGTTTTGGCTCTGATTGTGACAAACGCGTTATTAATGCGTTTTTAATGGATACATAACGATTGGTATCCGGTGGTGCGGCTAGGATATCTTGTACTTCTGCTGCTAGATCTTCTGTAAGTGCTGCAACCACATAGCTGTACTTAGTTCCGTCCGCTGATATTTGTGCGAGGACGAACTATATTTCTAACTGGGCAAACCACAATAGACGATTATGTAACCAGAATGGTGGAGGTTTTATCGTCACAGTGTTCATTGCACTGCTGGCTTCAGGTTGAATTGAGACTGGCGAATCGGTCATTATCGTGCTGAATCGAGCGCGACGCGGCTGGCGCGGAAATTACAAACGTGAACGTTGCGGAACTTCGTTAAACGCTGAAGCCGACGCGGATGTTAACGTAGTTCGTCGGGGTCACCAAATGTGGGTGTTGTTGTTGTTGTGGTCTTCAGTCCAGAGAAAGGTTTGATACAGCTCTCCATGCTGCTCTATCCTGTGCAAGCTTCTTCATCTCCCAGTACCAACTGCAGCCTACATCCTTCTGAATCTGCTTAGTGTATTCATCTCTTTGTCTCCCTCTACGATTTTTACCCTCCACGCTGCCCTCCAGTACTAAATTGGTGATACCTCGATGTCTCAGAACATGTCCTACCAACCGATCTCTTCTTCTCGTCAAGTTGTGCTACAAGCTCCTCCCCTATTCCATTCAATACCTACTCATTAGTTATGTGATCTTCAGCGTTCTTCTGTAGCACCACATTTCGAAAGCTTCTATTCTCTTCTTGTCTAAACTATTTATCGTCCACGTTTCACTTCCATACAAAAACTTTCAGAAACGACTTCCTGACATTTAAATCTATACTCGATGTTAACAAATTTTTCTTCTTCAGAAACGCTTTCCTTGACATTGCTAGTCTACATTGTATATCCTCTCTACTTCGACTATCATCAGTTATTTTGCTCCCCAAATAGCAAAACTCCTTTACTACTTTAAGTGTCTCATTTCCTAATCTAATTCCCTCAGCATCACCCGACTTAATTCGACTACATTTCATTATCCTCGTTTTGCTTTTGTTGATGATCATCTTATACCCTCCTTTCAAGACACTGTCCATTCCGTTCAACTGCTCTTCCAAGTCCTTTGCTGTCTCTGACAGAATTACAATGTCATCGGCGAACCTCAAAGTTTTTATTTCTTCTCCATGGATTTTAATACCTACTCCGAACTTTTATTTTGTTTCCTTTATTGCTTGCTCAATACACAGATTGAATAACATCGGGGATAGGCTACAACCCTGTCTCACTCCCTTCCCAACCACTGCTTCCCTTTCATACCCCTCGACTCTTATAACTGCCATCTGCTTTCTGTACAAATTGTAAATAGCCTTTTGTTCCCTGTACTTTACCACTGCCACCTTCAGAATTTGGAAGAGAGTATTCCAATCAACATTGTCAAAAGCTTTCTCTAAGTCTACAAATGCTAGAAACATAAGTTTGCCTTTCCTTAATCTTTCTTCTAAGATAAGTCGTAGGGTCAGTATTGCCTGACGTGTTCCAACATTTCTACGGAATCCAAACTGATCTTCCCCGAGGTCGGCTTCTACCAGTTTTTCCATTCGTCTGTAAAGCATTCGCGTTAGTATTTTGCAGCTGTGACTTATTAAACTGATAGTTCGGTAATTTTCACATCTGTCCACACCTGCTTTCTTTGGGATTGGAATTATTATATTCTTCTTGAAGTCTGAGGGAATTTCGCTGTCTCATACATCTTGCTCACCAGATGGTAGAGTTTTGTCAGGAGTGGCTCTCCCAAGGCTATCAGTAGTTCTAATGGAATGTTGTGTACTCCCGGGGCCTTGTTTCGACTCTGGTCTTTCAGTGCTCTGTCTAACTCTTCACGCAGTATCGTATCTCCCATTGCATCTTCCTCTACATCCTCTTCCATTTCCATAATAATGTCCTCAAGAACATCGCCCTTGTATAGACCCTCTATATACTCCTTCCACCTTTCTGCTTTCCCTTCTTTGCTTAGAACTGAGTTTCAGTCAAAGCTCCTTTTATTCATGCAAGTGGTTCTCCTTTCTCCAAAGATCTCTTCAATTTTCCTGTAGGCAGTATCTATCTTGTGAGATAAGCCTCTACATCCTTACATTTGTCCTCTAGCCATCCCTGCTTAGCCATTTTGCACTTCCTGTCGATCTCATTTTTGAGACGTTTGTATTCCTTTTTGCCTGCTTCATTTACTGCATTTTTATATTTTCTCCTTTCATCAATTAAATTCAATATTTCTTCTGTTACCCAAGGGTTTCTACTAGCCCTCGTCTTTTTACCTATTTGATCCTCTGCTGCCTTCACTATTTCATCCCTCAAAGCTACCCAATCTTCTTCTACTGTATTTCTTTTTCCCATTCCTGTTAATTGTTCCCTTATGCTCTTCCTGAAACACTGTACAACCTCTGATTCTTTCAGTTTATCCAGGTCCCATCTCCTTATATTCCCACCTTTTTGCAGTTTCTTCAGTTTTAATCTACAGGTCATAACCAATAGATTGTGGTCAGAGTCCACATCTGCCCCTGGAAAAGTCTTACAATTTAAAACTGGTTCCTAAATCTCTGTCTTACCATTATATAATCTATCTGATACCTTCTAGTATCTCCAGGGTTCTTCCAAATATTCAGCCTTCTTTCATGATTCTTAAACCAAGTTTTACCTATTTTTAAGTTACGCTCTGCGCAAAATTCTACCAGGTGGCTTCCACTGTCATTTCTTAGCCCCAATCTATATTTACCTACTATGTTTCCTTCTCTCCCTTTTCCTACTCTTGAATTCCAGTCACCCATGACTATTAAATTTTCGTCTCCCTTCACTACCTGAATAATTTCTTTTATCTCGTCATACATTTCATCAATTTCTTCGTCATCTGCAGAGCTAGTTGGCATATAAACTTGTACTACTGTAGTAGGCGTGGTCTTCGTGTCTATCTTGGCCACAATAATGCGTTCACTATGCTGTTTGTAGTAGCTTACCTGTACTCCTATTTTTTTATTCATTATTAAACCTACTCCTGCATTATCTCAAAGTTCCCGTTTGAAATCACTTCAGGGAAAGTGTCCCGTACCTTAAATATTTCTTCACTTCATAAAAAGAGGAAATTTTCTTACATTCGAATAAAAAGCGTATCAGGGAGCATTTGAGTTAAGGGTTACGTACCTGTACTCTGCTTATCCGTCTCTAATGACACCGTGGTCGACGGAATGTTAAATCCTTATTTTCCTTTTCACCTTGTCATGTGAATATGCTACTAAAGTAGAAAAACCGCTCTATCAGATCCATTGACTAACGTTTCAGTTCCTACAATAAAGTGCACAACGTAGCTGCTACATTATGGTTGTTACCAAGGCTATTAAATTTCCTTCTCACAACAGTTGAACTGTACACTAAAAGATTCTCCTGAATCATAAGCAACAAAAATTTTATCAGTAACTATAAAAAATAATTTCTCCAGGTCGATACTTACTTATACAATAAGCTGGCGTATGGTCTGAATGCTGTTAGTACAATGCATATAACATTTGTGTCTGACGGTTATCTTGTCAAAACGGCAGACTGCAAGACGTACAAATATTTCAGAAAATGACCAGGGCAAATGAAACGAATTCTCAACAAATAGAAGATAAAAGAGTGTAGAATAAAGTGCTATAACTGAGAAGAAGAAACTTTTACGACAACGAGATGAATTGAGCTGCAGTTGTATACTGCTCTCGGGACGATAGGAATGAATACGTAACGAACACTTCATTAAGAAAAGAAGAGAGCTCCTTTTTCCCGGCTATTCAAGACAAAAAAAAAGCAGGCATTAGTAAAACATGATGGCTGCTATCAGTTCTAGTTAAGAGCATCTTTATTGTTAGACGGCACGCAAGCGATTGCCTTATGCTGAGCGTCGTGGTGTCAATAAAATTCCTCTAACAGAATCTACTAGCGGCAGTTGTACTTTTGTATTTTATTGAACTCATTACGTAAAACCAGTTGAAAGCTTCAGAATGTAAAATTTAAGAAGTGGGTAAAGTTTAAAAAAGGACATCTGATACTCTTCGTCAGAACTGTAAACCTTTCCGCTACGTGACAACTGGGCATTCTCATTAAAAAATTGTTGACAGCAGCAGCACTAACGCCTTGGGTAGTAGTCTTCGCTTACGTAAATCACTGAGAAATTATCCAACAGGAGAGTAATTCACGTACATGGAAGCAATCGATTTGGTTTCTAACTTTCGGTAAGAAGAGCAGTGTAGGTTGTAAATGACAGCAGAAGATTTATTTACGCGTTTCGGCTTTTTGAGACCTCTTCGTAATTTGTCAGGGCCACACTTTTAACACTAGGAAACAAAAAAATAATTTTTGAATGCTTCAAGCACTTCATGAGGCAATTCCTACTAATTTTTGGTTGAGAAAAACAAATATGACAATGAAAAAATTTTATTAGCTCTAGTTTCTATGCTATACACAAGGTGGAAGGATTACAAATTAACAGATTGAGAGAAAAGGATACATTTTAATTAGATATATGCTAACAACAACGAAAGTGCATTTGATTTTTTTAACTGGTAATTACACGCTAAGAGTTCTAAAAAGCTGGAAAAATACTTCGCAGATAGTCGTGTCTGAAGAGAATCATGGGGTGGCCTATTGACTTCGTCGTCTTTTAGCTTGCCTCTTGTAATGGGGTTCCGCACAATCCCTACACAAAGACCAACAGTAATTCGCAAGCATTACATCATTCCAACGGCCCTGATATCTTTGTTCCATAACAGAAATGTCGTGATGGGATCTCTCGCCACGTTCATCACTAACAGCTCCACAACTAGGAGGGAAAGAGTCTAGGTGGGAGTGGAGAAAATGGATCTTAAGGGACATGTTGCATCCAAGGTTACGGTTTTTTGCAAGAGCACTGCCACCAAATGCTTGTAGTTGTCATCTCTTTTGTTGCCTAAAAATCCATGAACAACACCCTTGAAGGCTTCCCAAGCTTCCTTTTCTTTCCCCTCCAAAACTTGGGAAAATGCAGGGTCCCTTACAAGTTCTCTTAGTTGTGGCCCGACAAAAATGCCTTCCTTAACTTTCGCATCACTTAATTTCAAAAATTTATCTCTTATGTACTCAGTTCATAGCTTTGACAAAGTTTTCATCAAATTCAGCTTGATACGAGGGGTGGAAGAAGAACGTCTTTTGGTTCCACAAGGGGCTTGGCAACGATATTTTTCTCGCTAGGGTGAAGATTTCTTGCAGGCCAGTCTTCTTTAATATAATGCAATTTCCTATCTCTACTGCCCCACATACACAAGAATCAGCAATACTTTGTGTAACCCAGTTGCATTCCTAAGAGTATGGTAATGACTTTTAGATCACCACAGAGTTTTCATTTGTGTTGTTGATATTTAATTGAGTCCAAGAGAGCTGTCATATTTGCATAAGTCTCCTTCATGTGAACAGCATGACCAACAGGAATAGATGAAAGAAGGTTTCCGTTGGGAAGTAACACAGCTTTCAAACTAAGCTTGGAGGAGTCTATGAATAGCCTCCATTCAATTGGATCATGGTTCAAATTCAAATATTTCATCAAGCCATTAACGTCAAAGTAAACAACAAGATTATTTTTCTTCTCAAAAAAGGGAAGCAGTTCTATGTGACGTTTTCTGTACTGTGAGATTCTCACATCACTTTGGAGAAGATTCCATTGCTGTAGTCGAGACCCAAGAATTTCTGCATTCTCCTTTGACAGGCCAAGGTCTCTAATGAGATCACTCGATTCCGCTTGACTCAGTCTGTGCGGTATATCATCTTTTCGCTCAAAATCAGGGTCATGGGATGTGGAAGGCTTGTTTGGTTCTTCTTGTTCCATACTGTCTTCATTTTCTACTTCAAACACGTAATTTTCGGGTGGAGTAGGAACTGGTAAACTATCCGAATGTGGAATGGGTCGAATAGCAGATGGAAGGTTCGGGTACTGAACTGTTCTTCTTTTCTTCATAGACAATCGTGCCTTTATAGGTGGAGTCAGGCAGAAACTGCAGTCATCTGTATGGTTTGTAGGCTCCCGCCAAATCATAGGTACAGCGAAAGCCATAGATCGTTTCTTCTTTTCCAGCCATTCTCGCAGTGTAACTGAACATGCGTTGCAACATATATGTGGAGCCCAAGACTTATCCTGGTCCCCTACTTTCATACCGAAATAATACTGATAGGCAGTCTTTACAAGAGGCGTCAGATTGCGTTTCTGTGAGGAAAATGTTATTTCACCACAAATATAATAAAAATTATTCACCATATTTACACATTTTCGTGGCATTTTTACAAATTTTACACTAAAAAAGCACTCGCGAACCAGAAATGTTACATTAATTTGAGTAGAAACTACATTTAATTCACAGTCACAGCAACAGTATCTATGTTTATGACTTACAAACAGCTGAATAGAATTTGTGTTTTGTTATTTGAAAGGTGTGCCAACTGCGAAAAAAAAATTCCCCCAAATTTAAAATCTTCACTCTAAAAAATTAAATGTCACTTTATCTTCAAAACAAGAGATAATCTGTCATTTTTATGGTGATTTTTTAATTCAGCCGATGGAAATACATGTAAATTTACTATTTTTAAGCCAGAAAAATTTCCATGTTGCCCGGAGTAATCAATATTTGTGTTTCAAGATTATAAGTGTGACCCTCTCTTTAAATTGCTGCAGGCCTTCGCCAAAGGTGCATACCAAAATTTTGGCCTTTTACCGATAGTCACCTGCATTTCCCAAACAAATTCTAACGATGCCTCAGAAAGGCGAAATGTGTAATGGAGCTTCTCCTTATATTTGAACCTAGACTGTTTTCCTTCCAGAAAGTATATTACCGATGTTGCTGCACTACAGGGAAGCAGTTGGAGGGTTTATAGTTTCCAACTGTTTGTAGTCCACAAACAAGAGGAAGAACTAGCGAGACTTCTTTCTTTGTTGCTTGATATTATACATTTTCTTCAACTACGTAGAGAACAAAATGCCCAAGAAGACAGTAACGGCATGCTACAAATGATATATGTATGTAAAGCGTTTATGTTAATATTTCGTTCAAGTTGCTCTGAGCACTATGGGACTTAACATCTGAGGCCATCAGTCCAATAGAACTTATAACTACTTAAACCTACCTAATCCAAGTATGGTATATCACACACATCCATGCCCGAGGCAGGATTCGAACCTGCGACCGTAGCGGTCGAACGGCTCCAGACTTAAGCGCCTAGAACCACTCGGTCACAACAGCCGGCTAGTATTTCGTCACAATTAAAAATATGTATACTACAGGTGCAGTCAGTCTCCTTTTTTCTAGCAGGAGAACTGTAACATATAAACATCTTTACCATAAAATAAACGAAGTGGGCATACAAATACTAGCAAAGAGTCATTGCTGAATATGAAAACAGTAAAATAATCACATCCACAATTATTCTTATGCAGCTGTGCTTGGTCACTGCAAGAAAATTCGTAGTATTACGCTCCAGATTTTGTCATCTAATCAAATGCTTCTTACCTGCGACTGTGTCTCGGCGCGAAGTGGTCGACCAATGAATAGAACACGACCGCCAGCCGATACCAATCTCTTGCGCGGTAATATGCGTTTTGTAAGCCAGAACCGGGAAATTTCTACAGCGGTCTACAGTATTCACATGAATAAAGTGATATTGCCACTGGTCACTTCGCCAATGACTCGGCATCATCCCCTTCAAGGGGAGTTTTTCTGAAAATGGGGAGTGAGGTTTAGAGGAGGATAATTTCGGCGACTTGCAGTCACGCCGTGAAGAGAGAGACACTCTGGTCCTGTCGCCGATTAGGACGCACGCTTGCTTAGTTTGGAGTAAGTATAGCATTTCGCATTAACCCTATCCACTTTCTGAGCAGTTCACAATTTGCGAGATTTGTCATGCAATTTGTGTTGCCTGATAAATTGTATTGTTTCGTGAGTCTTGAGCTCGTTTACTTTTGCATTTGCGAGACGCACAGAGCGGAAAAGCTTGTAGCGTGGTAAAAGCAGTCTTCCACGTAAATGATGTACCTTTTCACAGTGTTACCGGGACATTCTTGATTAAATTGAGCTTAGAGAGAGTTTTGTCTTTCAATTTTTGTGTAACATTGTACTCGTGCTGTAGAAGTTTCTCAACCGTTAATACGAGATTTTATGTTAGTTTCATTGGAAACTTATTCCCTATCATTTTAACGTCGTACGTGTCGCAATCCTAGAGTAGATAAATGACTTATTAAAGTCAGTCTTGATGTGAATCTCAGAACCAAATATTTTCCTACAATTGTTCCTAGTTAGGCGACCTCTTAAGAACAAATATAGCCCCTGTATTATGATTTGTTTGTCTCACTGTGACTGTGCTCCATTACAAAGGAAAAGCCAAACTCTTTTACTAAAATATGAGATTATTTTGATCTTTGTTTACGATTTGTGATCTACGAGTATTGCACGAGCTCGTTACAGATGTACTGAAGGGAGTTTGGGGAGATTAAAACAAAAGTAGCCAGCTGCAGAAACTGTTCAACAGTATGCACCGAAACGCTTTGAAGTTTGGCTGAAACCAGATTAACAATTGAGACGATCCGTTCGGCAACCCATGAAGCACACTTGATAACAGTGTAAGTTACATGCCATTATTTCAGATTATATCTGTTAAAGTAGTCAATCCATTTAGCCAGATTAACATTAGAACTATCTCGAACCTCCTTAACAATTTACGAATGTTGTTATTCAGTACGTAAAACACAACAGCAACAAATTTAAAAAGGTTGAGTCGCACAATTGTGTAATATCATTGTCGGTAACAGTACACTGGAAATACAAGAAGAAACTGACAAATCCATATTAGTATATACAGGGTGAAAAGTATTTAAACCGACAAACTCTGGGATTATTTAAATCGGTGGAGGCCGTATTACTCTCTTCAGTTGTTAGAGGCCGTATTACGATCTTCAGTTGTTATAGGGCGTATTAGGCTCTTTAGTTTTAGGCAACTGCTGTCCACCAGTGTGGTAGTGCATTGTCTCTGGTTACTAATGGAGCGATACACCTGGAGTGAGTACACTGATGTGGTTGGTGCATACTACGTAGCGCACCACAACGGAAGAGCTGCACAGCGGGTTTATCAACAACAATATCTTAATCCCCGTATCCCTCATCATACGACCTTTGCTCCTGTGTACCAACGTCTGCGTGTGACCGGGTCATTTAGCAGATTACCTGGACAGGGACGCCGTCGCACGGTAAGAACGCTGCAATTTGAGGAAGCTGTCTTGCAGCATGTGGAGCGGGATCCTCCAATCAGCACTCGTACAATTACGCGTAACATGGGGACGAATCGGACGATTGTAAGAACAGTCCTTCGAGAGAAATTGTTACGCCCATTTCACTTACAGCGTGCCCACAACCTGGAACCAGTTGATTATCCACCCAGAGCACAGTTTTCGCAGTGGTGCCTGGAACAGTGTTAAATGCTTCCTATATTTCCATCCTGTGTGTTGTTTAACGATGAAGCAACGTTCGGGTGTGATGGAGTCTTCAACATGCACAATTCGCATGTTTGGAGTGAGGATAACCCACATGTCACATTTACTAGCGCTCATCAAGTGCGGTTCTTCGTTAATGTGTGGGTCGGTGTTGTTGGGGACTGTTTAATTGGGCCGTATCTGCTACCTAGGCCATTAAATGGCAGGCACTATTACAATTTTCTCGCCAGAGCGTTGACGGAATCGCTGGAAGACGTCCCTCTCCCTACAAGCCAACGCATGTGGTTCCAAGATGACGGGGCGCCGACACATTTCAGTCGTTGTGTGCGTCGATTCCTGGACCGTCCGTTCCCAGAGACGTGGATTGGCACAGGTGGTCCTTTACCATGGCCTTCTCTATCCCCAGATATGTCCTCTCTGGATATTTTTGTGTGGGGAGAGATGCGCAACCTTGTTTACGCAACTCCTGTTGCATCAGAAGAGGATCTGGTTGCCCGGATAGTAACATCAGCAGGAACAATTCAGGATACTCCTGGGGTTTTTGCCCGTGTCAGACAGAACATGATTGACGGTGTAATCTTTGTTTACGTGTCAATGGAGGAATTTTTGAAAATCTTCTCTAAATGAAATTGGGTTGAGTTAATGTGTTGTCTCTTGGTCATAAAAAAATGGAAAAGTGTTTGTTGGTTTAATTAATTTGCCGCCAGAGAAATCTTGCTCTGCCGGTTTAAATACTCCTCATAGGAAAAAATGACATTAGGGAAAAGTATTTGTTTTGATGTCCCCTACAACCTCCCAGAGTTTTCTGTTTAAATACTTTTTACCCTGTGTACAGACTTCAATTAGAAATGTAACATTAACAGATAAGCTACAGACAAGCACACCAAGTACAAGCATCACACTTTCAGCTTCTAGTTCACAAATAAAACGAATTTAATGGAGATTCAAATTCATAAATCCACAGAAGAAGACAGAAACCGTAATAAATCGGTGATTTTCGGATTAAAAAGTTCTGTATAAATTACAAAGAGAGGATCCCGTACACACGCAGACACAAGCACACACACACACACACACACACACACACACACATACACATAAGGTGAAATGATGATCATACATTACCCACACCACGAGCGGAGAAAATCTCCAACTCGGCCGGGAATCGAACCCGCGTCCGCCACATGGGAGGCAAATACATTACCACTCAGCAAAGAAGGCGGACTTTCCTCCTGCATACATCTCGCCTAATGACAGCAACGAAAAAATTCGAGCCGGCCGGTGTGACCAAGCGGTTCTAGGCTCGACCTGCCTCGGGCATGGATGTGTGTGATGTCCTTAGGTTAGTTAGGTTTAAGTAGTTCTAAGTTCTAGGAGACTGATGACCTCAGATGTAAAGTCCCATAATGCTCAGAGCCATCTGAACCATTTGAACCATTTGAAAAAATTCGATGAATTACAGCTAATACACAAGCTTACCGACACTCATTCTTCCCACGTGCCTTTCGCGAGTGGAATAGGAAAGGGGACCTCTGTTATTGGTAGCAAAAGTACCATCCGCTTGGGGAGTATAATGTAGATGTACATGTATATAAGAATTGGATAACAATAAAAGTAAAGGTAATGATGAGGAAATGTTCCTGCCCGGTACGGAGTAGGAAACTCGTTGGCTTTCAAAACAGCTTCCATTCATCTCGGAGTGGATCAGTGCAAGTCTGTACGGTTTTCAGGAGAGTATTATATCATTCCTCCCGCAATATAGTGGCAAGTACAGATAACGATGATGTACGAAGTTAGTGATCACGCACAATTCTCTCAGAAGTAGACCATAAAAGCTGAGTGATACTAGGATATGGTGACTGTTGCAGCCAGGAAAGATGTGACAGTTCATCCTTGTGCTCACATACCATTCCTGCCCGATGTGTGCTGTGTAAGCAGGGGTCCTGTTGACTTGGAACACAACCTCACCATGGGGTAACAAACATTGTAACATCTGCCAACGTGGTCACCTTATCCTTGGCAGTAATGTGACCTTGCAGAACAGATATGAGGCCCATGGAACACCACGATATGGCTGCCCAAATCACCACCGAAACCCCGCCACGTTTCACTCTTAGGACGTAAGATCGGTCATAAGTTGTAAACAGTGTGAAAAAAGACTCATCGGACCAAATATCAATCTTTCATTGTTCTACAGTCCATGTTTTACGACTTCAACACTACATTTTCCTGCTACGGGTCTCGGCATCACTGGTGAGAGGTTTTGGAATTCCAGTTCCCCCTGCAGTTCCTTGCTGATGGAGCTCCGTCTGTATTGTTTTGGTGGTAACAGGAATCACGAGTGCGACATGAAGCTCTCTCTGCAGTGCTTTTTGCAGCTATCGTCCTCTTATGTTTCACCGCAACTGTCTTCAACGACCGTCTCTCACGAATATCATCACAGATTTTCGTCCGCGTTGCGACTTACTGGGGGCTGTTTTTCCGCTTTCCCTAATGCGGTATAAATCTCCTCTTCTAGTAACAAACAATTCGGTTAGTTTGTTTATGGAAGCACAGATCATATAAGCAAAAAAAAAAAGTTCAAGTTCTAATTCATTTGACTTCGATGTACTGCATTCACAACCAAACAGAACACTGTTCTGGCCACGCATGACACTTGCAACGTACTGAGGACAGTGCCCAGGTGCCTTTCGTGGGCACACACGCGCAGGCTTGGCTATCATCTGCATTTATGTTTCCATATTTTTGTCCCATCCTGTACGTCTCGTACCATTATATGCATGTAGCTCACGTTTTTGAACAGCTAATAGCAACAGATTAACCACAAGGAAGCATTTCTTGTAATTTCACTTTAAAAAAGGAACAATTCGCTCTCAGCCGCGCCAGATAAGTCGCAAAGGAATATGTTTGCAGCTGGTTCTTTCAACCACAAAAACTCTTCAACCTAAAGGAGCGTGAAATCCTGTCCCAAATCATACTGAATTTGATTTTTACTACTTACTTTGAATGAAACTCGGTGGGTAAGTGTTATTTAACGAAAACAGTTTTTCAAATGAGAATAGATACCATCCAACTGAAAGCATGAAAGCTTTAAACTATTTTTTTTCTTGCTTACTGTGTTTATGCTTGAGGATTAATAAACTTTTTCTACATTTTATGTTGCAGGAAATATATTTTGCGCTTCCAATGCAGTGAAGGAATTGTTAGCTTCAGATATTACGCCATTGAGATAGGAATTACGACTGCTATGACGTGCTTATGGAGAGTATGAAGACTTCCCCCGCCCCCCACCTCCACCCAAAAAAGTGGGTAAACGACGTTAAAATAGAACACTAAACTTCGGATCCCATCCTGGCCAGTTCTACGATATTTCTCTCAGCTGTCTTTTCCTGTGGCATGGTTCTTGTAGGTAACAGCTGCCAAGTTGCCTCGTGATTTGGAGTGCGCACTAATTTATATGTTTAGCTATAGTTGGCTGAGTAAGTCAGTTCAAAGACCGGAGAAAAGCAAGAGCTTACCACTTTGTAATTGGACCAAGCTCAGTAGACCACTGAGGATTTCAGAACCAATATTTGGGATGAGGAGAGCTTTACATCATCTTTACATTAGTACTTAGTTAAAACACTGTTGAAGTTCTTTGGTGTACACAGGTCCAGAGTGATGTCCAAAGCTTTTTTAAAAACTACATTACGATGACAAAATTCATGTGGCAGCGGTATGCACATACACGGATGACCGGAGTATCGCTTACGCGACACATAAAAGGGCAGTGCATTGGCGGAGCTGCCATCTGTATTCAGGTGATTCATGTGAAAAGTGTCCGACGTGATCATGGCCGCACGACGGGAATTAACAGACCTTGAACGCGAAATGGTAGCTGGAGCTAGACGCAACGGACCTACCACTTCCGAAATCGTTAGGGTATTAAGTATTTCGAGATCCATACTCTCAAGGACAACGCACTGGCCGACGGCTTTCACTTAATGACCGAGAACAGAGACGTTTGCGTAGAGTTGTCAGTGCTAACAGATTAGAAACACCGCTTGAAATAACTGCAGAAAACAATATGAGACGTTCGATTTTAAAGTAAAATCTTTTCTTTCTTAATACTGTTGTAAATATTTTGTCGTATGTGCATTGCATCTTACACTACATGCAGACACAGATTTATTCTGACAAGCAAAGAAAAATTTAGAGTAGATTATTTTTCCTTGGCTGACGTGTTTTCTGATTCCAATTTGCTTTCGAGATCGTCAGTACACCATACAGAAAACAATTTGCTGAGCATGTGGTAGGTTACTTTTATTTTAAAGACGCATCTCAATTTGCATTCTTGTGAGCAAAATGTACGTAGTCAAAATTTCCAGGCTTTGTGCTAAGTAAGCAGCTTAATTTACAGTGAACAGCGTTGGTTATCTTAAATAGTTATTTTCTGACCTGTTGAGCAGTATGAAGTCTGGTGGATATTTCAAGTCAGACACTGCATTTCATATTACGTAACTTTCATAACGTACTTAAGTTTCAGTTAAATAGTTTCCACTGAGTACACAATTAGTTCCTTTTGGATTTTATTAGATTTGTTTTCATTGTTTCAGATTCAGCAGTTCATTAAGATTAATGTTTTGTTTCACGACACTGTTTGCATGCGCAACACAGGACCAACCAACAGTCAGTTTTGCTCCGCCGTTGAATACAATATTTAAAAATACATTACACACGGAGAAAGTTTTTTTTAAAAAATAATATTCGGTATTTCATACACGGTATAACTAAGTTACATAGGAAACTTACGTAACGTACGGTACATCACCATATTTCTGAATCGTTTTATAGAACAAAACTTAGGGCAAGAAAACACAGCGTTGACTAGTTATAAACGTATTTAAGCAGGTCTTTGATAGAGGTGCCATTAAGTAGTGGAAACCATTGGTGCCGGCCGGTGTGGCCGAGCGGTTCTAGGCGCTACAGTCTGGAGCCGAGCGACTGCTACGGTCGCAGGTTCGAATCCTAACCTCGGGCATGGATGTGTGTGATTTCCTTAGGTTAGTTAGGTTTAATTAGATCTAAGTTCTAGGCGACTGATGACCTCTGAAGTTAAGTCGCATAGTGCTCAGAGCCATTTGAACCATTTGAATATCGCACCGATTATTCTGTGACTGGACATTGCACACCATACAATCACCTGTTGGGGGTGTAGAAACTTCTCGAGCGTGAAATGCGGATTCGAAGTCCCGCAAAAGCGCCAGTTTTGGCTATTGACGAACCCTCCAAATGAAACGGGACGTCGTCGCTAAGCCAAACCATACCTCACATGCAAATTCCCACCACGCCCCGCGGCCAACCGTGCAGTTCGAACGGCCTAACGCAAACCGTTCAGAAGTTGTGACGATTTTATTTCGCATTGTTCAATACCTGTCACCCTGTACATATCGACAGATATCCGCAACCACGCAGCCTTAATATCGTAGCCCTACGGTTAGTATCAGACGACGATAATACTTAGGCGATTAGACTGACACTGTAGTTCGCTTGCCATCTCGGAAGTCCGCTCACTTGTCATTTGCAAGTTACACTCGCAGGGAAAAGCTGCTGCAGGAGTACCGTGCGGTGGTCAGAGGTCGGTGACTCTGGAAGCGGCGGGTGGCCAGCCCTGATCAGCAAGCCGCACACCTGCACTCGCCCCAGAAAGAGAGAGGAACAGCCGATTTAGCAGGCGGTGCCTTCCTCAACACGCCGGCTCCAGCCACCGCCTTCTGTTATATACAACGGACGGCGGGGAGGGCAGGGGAAAAAAAAAGAATAAAAGATAGCGGGTACAGGCGGCGTACAGAGAGCAAAAGAAGGGAGTGAAGAAAGATACGAGCGAGGTGGAGTAAGAGGAAGAAGAGGGGAGGATGAAGAAGATTAAAAAGCACGGGCCGCGACGTGTGCCCCCAGGGAGGACCGGCCAGCCGAGTTCGGATGGCGGAGGAGGGGGGCAAGGGGCACCTTGAGGAGACCGTCAGTGGCACGTGCTTCGAGCGCCGCTCTTACTCTTATTTTGGGAGTTTTTATTTCTCCGCTCCTTCCCCGCTGCCGGCCCTCCTGTCGACCCTCGGCCGTTTTTCTTATTTTCCTGTTTATACATATTCATCGCTCGATTTGGCTGCCTCCCATTAAACCGGAGATTACAGCCCGCGAAATTCGGTGCCAAAAACCTGCCGCGCGTCAGCTCCTAAATCGCCGCGCGTCCTAGTGGGTCCGAAACGGCTTAATGCAGCCTTCTGGGCAGACGGCACACCGCCCGCGGGCTCGCCGCGGGCACCTTTGCTTACGTAATGGGACGCTGTTCATTAAACACACAGGCCGGATTTTCATAAGAATGGACTCTCCTCTTGGCAACGCGGCCTTTTGACAAGCTAGTTACCGGGCGCAGCAGTGTCCAGAAAATTACTACCTGCGAGGGGTAACAAATGTTTAAACAGTAATTCAAAGTAAAATGCAAACCCTCTACTCCCACTGCCTTGGGCCGGCAAGGTGAACTATTGAAACTTTCTCATCTTACGGATGAATGGAAGTGCATCTGTCACGAAGACGATGCATCTGCATTACGAAAGATGTAAAACATGAATTTACAAGTTGACAACAGCAGCGGTTTGTCCTCGTAGCACATGTAACACACGCAACTGCCACAATGCCTTTGTTTTAGCATTTGCGCCTGTATCTTATGGTGTGTGGCGAAGCGTGCTTTGTATGCCACTGACATTCTATCTTTTTCCTTGTCCCAGTCGCGAATGGTATGCGGGGAAAGATATCCTGGGTAAGTCACCGTCTGACATCTAATCTGCAATTTTACCTTCATGGTTTTGTCGTGAGATATACAGGGTGGCTACAATTGAACTTCCTCTATTTGAGGGGGGGGGGGGGGAAGGGGAGAAGCATGAAAAACGATTGGTCGTAGGACAATGAAACTGTGGAAGTATTTTTAGGGGCCCCCGGAAAAGAAATAACGAATAAACCATTCGAAGAAACACGTTTTAATTTTCACATTAGAGGGTCCAAATCTAGTGATCTTGTCAGTTACACAGTTTGGGACGATTGGTCAATTACTCGGTTTGCTTCTGGGAGAAGCCAACGTCAGTTGCGCCACATCTTGTCGGACAAGTTACTGTTGCCATGGCGGAGAATGCTGCACGATATCTGCGATCAGGCAGTGCATGAGCTGTGTCACGACAGCTGAACATTCTACAGTCCACCTTTCGAAAAGTACTGCGAACAATTGTAAAATGATATCCGCACAAACTTCTGATTACTTACAAAAGTTTGCCACATGACGTAGACATTCGAGTAGACTTCGCCCCTATGTTCCTTGCAAGGGTTTAGATTAACGGTATGTGGCCTTGGAACATTTTCTAGAGTGATGAAGCACACTTTACGAACGTTGGGGCAGAGAACACTCACACACGCATTTGGGGATCGTCACCGCTAACGAACGTTGATGAAGTTCTCCTGCATAGTGAACGGATCCCTGTGCGGTGTGGCTTCACGGCACAGTTCATGATTGGTCCATTCTTCTTTGAGGAACGCGGATCCCAAGGACCACGGACACGCCTGCGTGAACGGTACATGATACAGTAATATCACAAATTGAATCCGCCTTGATGCAAAACACCTTGTTATTCGTTTATTTCTTTACTATCCCAAACTAGTTTCGGCGACAAATATCACCATCATCAGTGGTTTTTTTTATCTAAAACATGCAGAAAAATGGTATGGTTGTACAGACATAGTAAAACATTATTACATTTTTACAATCCGTCTTTCGAAATATAGTTTTATATTACACGATACTGTGGTCCGATTCGCAAAATGTGATCCCTGCTCTAAGGAAGAGACGTGCTTTAGACTCATCTGTTTTTATGCATGATGGAGCTCCACCACAAACTACTCGTGACGTCACTCGGTTACTCTGTAACACATTTCGAGAAAACCGAATCATTAGCCGTGCATTCCATACTGCGTCACCACAAAGATCACCAAATTTCAATCCTCTAACTTGGAAATTAAAGTGTGTTTCTTCAGTAGTTTGTTCGTTATTTCTCTTCTGCATGCCGTATCAAATGTTCCCACAAAGTTTCATTGTCCTACGATCACACGTATTTCACCAAACCGTCTGAAGTAGCGAAAGTTAAATGATAACCACCCTGTGCATTGGAAGAAGCAGGAAGCAATATTTTCGCTGACTCTTCTAGGATCTTTGACAGTATGTCACACCGTAATGCACATGCCTCTCTCCTAACGTCGTCCACGGGCATGGGATGAGCAACTGGGTGGCGTTTCCGCGCTAAGTGCACGCAGCTGTGACGAAATGTTCTTCTCTTATTCCTGCCTTTCCTATTCCATTTCTCAGTCCTTTCCGGTACGTGCCCCAGACCGATGAACAGTACTCAAACATCGCTCGAACATAGATTATATAAGCTACCTCCTCCAGTGAATCTCATTATCGTTAGAACACAGCTACCCACTCCAGTGAATCTTATTCCGATATGTGCCTTTCCTTGTATGTGATCCACTTCATGTCGCTCCGTACGCATATCCCCATCTATTTAATAGATACGATTTCAGTGCTTGCTAGCCAGCCGCATAATAATGTGATGATGGATCTTTCCGCCTGTTGATTCTCAGAACATTATGGTTATTTAAGCTGAGGGACAACTGCTAAACCCTACACCAAGCACGGTCCTCTATATCTCTTCTTGCATTTCACTACAAATATGTAGCGTTGCGACTTACAAGAAACAGCATCGTGCAGCTTCCTAGATTATCCACTAGGTCAGTTCTGTACGGGATTTCCCAGTACGAATGGTTATTTTTCAGGGATAAGAGCACTTGTTCATTTTCGTTATTGTGAAACACATCTCTTCGGAGCTCTTAAGTTATGCATTTTAGAGCCCATGTTTACCAGATAATTTTTTTTGTTGGTTTGGTCCTTACTACCTCCAAATGTGGAAATCAATGAGCTTGCAGTAGAAAATATTTGTCATAGTATAGAAAATGAAGAAGCGCTCATAGCTCTTGAGGTATGTATTTTATAGCCCATGTTTACTAGACTGTTCCACTTCGAATCATCGTTCCTATCAAATCCTTGAATATTGACCGTTCCTGTTGGGACACCTGGAGTGAATAGTAAGGGTTCTGTAACATTTCTTTGGGATATACCTTATATTAATTATACGTCTGAAGTTCTCTCTCCGTTAAGAAGGACGTGCTGGGCTTTAGGGGAAGTTAAACGTTTGTAAGGTTTGAAATGAAAATAATAACACGGTAGAGGATTATGTGTGCAAAATTTTAAAGTACATTCGTATGTTTAAAGCATCAGAAATAGATCACTCACATAAAATTATGTTTTTTTTTTGAACACTTGAAGATTTAATTCGACATCTATTTAACTAAGTCATATCTTACGTATTACAAATTTGTACAAGACATTTATGTACACCTTCTGTGTGACTGCCGTCTGTTGTGCTTTATTACGAACCTACTCCACAATATTTTCGAGAGAGATGATTTATTTTACATAGTTACCAAATGTGCATAAAAATCCTTCATTGATATACCGGTACTCTCTCACCAAATGCTGTAGGCCGTTCAGCGAAACACTCGGATAGCCAGGATATTCCCAGCCATTAGTCTGAATCAGCTCACTTTTTCAGTCCTTTTTTAATGTTATTTCCGCTAATTTTGAGCTCAGGCCCTTAATTCTGTCTAATATTTTTGCCTACCATCTTCCAAAAAATTTCTGAAAATTTTACGCATGATTTACATATACATCCACAGGGGTGGTCAAAAATATGGAAACAGTAAATAACATATTACCATGCATAATATGGCGTAGGAAAATCGTCGACATTCAACACGGATATCAATCGTCTCGGAATGGATAGATGTGGATAGAGATGGATAGCGATCATACACAGTGAGATCTGGTGACTGCGATGGCCACGGAAGATGCGAAAGTTCATCTTCGCGCTGACAGAATCAGTCATTACGATGTAAACAAGGGGCCTTGTCATCTTTGCTCATAGCATCACCATTGGATAACAAATATTGTAGCATGAATTGGACCTGATCAGCCAGGATGATCACATAATCCTTGGCAGTAATGAGACCTTGCAGAGGAACTGTGGGGCCCATGGGAAACGACGTTATGGTTGCTCAAAGCATCACCGAACACCTACGATGCTTCATTCTTGGGGCGTAAACTCCGCCAGAGTTTGGAAACAATGTGAAAGAAGACACAGCCGACCAAATGACTTCCTTTCAATGCTCCACATTCCAGGTTTTGCGGCTTCGGCACTACGTTTTCCCGTTAAGGGCATTTGCATCACTGATATGTGTTTGTGGAATGCCAGCTCGCCCTCCAATTCGTTTCTTATGGAGCACCCTTCGTGGTGTCAAGTTAACGACAGGGTTCGCGAATGCGACATTCAGTTCTGAAATGACTTTTGCAGCTGTCCTCCTCTAATTCCTTTTTCCAAAGCTGTTTCACAGAGGAAGACGGCACTGCAGTTCCTTCTCTAAATCCTCGCACGAACGAAAAAATGGCTAACATCGAAATAAGTGTCCAAGGAATAGAAAAGCAACTGAAATCACTCAACAGAGGAAAGTCCACTGGACCTGACGGGATACCAATTCGATTTTATATAGAGTACGCGAAAGAACTTGCCCCCCTTCTAACAGCCGTGTACCGAAAGTCTCTAGAGGAACGGAAGGTTCCAAATGATTGGAAAAGAGCACAGGTAGTCCCAGTCTTCAAGAAGGGGCGTCGAGCAGATGCGCAAAACTATGGGCCTATATCTCTGACATCGATCTGCTGTAGAATTTTCGAACATGTTTTTTGCTCGAGTATCATGTCATTTCTGGAAACCCAAAATCTGCTCTGTAGGAATCGACATGGATTCCGGAAACAGCGATCGTGTGAGACCTAACTCGCTTTATTTGTTCATGAGACCCAGAAAATATTAGATACAGTCTCCCAGGTAGATGCCATTTTCCTTGACCTCCGGAAGGCGTTTGATACAGTTCCGCACTGTCGCCTAATAAACAAAGTAAGAGCATACGGAATATCAGACTGGCTGTGTGGCTGGATTGAAAAGTTCTTAGCAAACAGAACACAGACTGTTGTTTTCAATGGAGAGACGTCTACAGACGTTAAAGTAACCTCTGGCGTGCCACAGGGGAATGTTGTGGGACCATTGCTTTTTACAATATATATAAATGACCTAGTAGATAGTGTCGGAAGTTCCATGCGGCTTTTCGCGGATGATGCTGTAGAATACAGAGAAGTTGCAGCATTACAAAATTGCACCGAAATGCAGGAAGATCTGCAGCGGATAGGCACTTGGTGTACGGAGTGGCAACTGACTCTTAACATAGACAAATGAAATGTATTTGGAATACATAGAAAGAAGGATCCTTTATTGTATGATTATATGATAGCGGAACAAACATTGGTAGCAGTTACTTCAGTAAAATATCTGGGAGTATGCGTACGGAACGATTTGAAGTGGAATGACCACATAAAATTAATTGTTGGTAAGGCGGGTGCCAGGTTGAGATTCATTGGGAGAGTCCGTAGAAAATGTAGTCCATTAACAGAGGAGGTGGCTTACAAAACACTCGTTCGATCTATACTTGAGTATTGCTTTCAGTGTGGGATCCGCACCAGGTCGGGTTGACAGAGGAGATAGAGAAGATCCAAAGAAGAGCGGCGCGTTTCGTCACAGGGTTATTTGGTATGCATGATAGCGTTACGGAGATGTTAAGCAAACTCAAGTGGCAGAGTCTGCAAGAGAGGCGCTCTGCATCGCGGTGTTGTTTGCTGTCCAGGCTTCGAGAGGGTGCGTTTCTGGATGAGGTATCGAATATATTGCTTCCCCCTACTTATACCTCCCGAGGAGATCAGGAATGTAAAATTAGAGAGATGCGAGCGCGCACGGAAGCTTTCCGGCAGTCGTTCTTCCTGCGAACCATACGTGACTGGAACAAGAAAGGGAGGTAATGACAGTGGCACGTAAAGTGCCCTCCGCCACACACCGTTGGGTGGCTTGCAGAGTATAAATTTAGATGTAGAGGTAGATGGTAATTTTTCGTCAGAACCCTCTTCAATGACCATCTGTTGGTGATCACTCAACACACACTTCCGTCCGCGTTTTGGCTTAGCGAATGATTCTTTTCCGGTTTCTCTGTACGCTGTATGTCTTACATACGGTGCCTCTTGAAACACCAAACACTTCGGCTACCTCGGTTGCGGAAGCACCCATCATATGAGAACCAACAAATTGCGCACTCTCGAATTCGCTTGGTTCCGACGTCATGCACTCACAACTACATATAGCAATGTCCTGACCGCGACTGACACTTACAACGCACTGAGGGCACCGCATAGGTGTCGTTCGTGGTCAAGTACGGCAGCGCACCTTGCAGGTTTGGCCAGCATCTGCATTTACATTCAAGCATACATTTCTTACGATGCTTCCATATTTTGTCCAACCCTTGTATATCGTTACCCTGCATTTCATACAGAATTATGCACTATTGTCCCAAAAAATTAATTTTCGTCTTTTTAATGTCGACAAAGGTAGTTAAGAGTGCTTTATTTGGTGGCATGTTCTCGTAACGAAATGGTGTACTTTATTCTTTATGCAGATGGTGTATTTGCGAAGGCTGATCATCCGAGAGTCGTATCCCTTACTTTCCGCTACTAATTCAGTTGAATGACTGGGACATTCCCTTGTACGAGATATATAACGTGCATTTACCCATCACCTTTGACTGCTTAAACCGGTAGTAACACCCTCCTACGCTTGACAAATAGTACCCTTTTTTTCGAATCGCATTTGTGCGTGTCTCATTATCATCCTAGCCATCTAGCATCGTTAATCTTAGTCATTTTCGTCGTAGTCTTCTCGTCACCTCCGTAACAGTCATCTAGCCGCCTTCGTCTCGCCGCCTACATATCGCATCTCCATTGCTGCTGATAACCACCACAGCCGACTCTCCATCTCAGTCTTCGTCGCCGCCGCCGTTGCCACCTTCGTCTGCTGTCGTTATCACCAAATCACCCCGGACTTCACTGCTGTCATCCAACACTATCTCGGCCACACTTCGTTGCCAGTAATTATCGTCTACTAACAGTTCTCTGTTCTCTTGTCACACTATGGACACTAATACCACTGCAGTCGCTTATACTATTCCTTGCCCTGTTCCATCTGTCACTGTGCAATGCACTTCCTCCAGTATACCACCTTATATCCATTCTCCCCTTCCCGCAGTCTTATTCCCACCCACATCTCCTATCTTCACCTACACTAACCTTCCCACGACCTCTTCCCCACCTTATACCACTTGCTTTGCCTATCTTCCACTTCCAAATTACTCCATGCCGATCACTTCCCCTTCTTCTACATCAGCAAAGATAAAATCTGGCAGCACTACCATGGCAATGCTAGAAGCCACAATACCTGCTACCGTGGCAGTGCTAGAAGCCACAATACCTGCCGGCAAGAAACAAGCAGTGGATCCAACTGAAGTCAAACTGGCTACTCTTTCCAGAAAATTCATTTTATTCTAAAATCACGTGCAAAATCTAGACAGTTTATTTCAATTATATTTGAATTCCTTCTCAGAATTACTGGCTCTGTTCTGAGATTTCTTCAGCTCCAAACTCCAGATCCTTACAGTTTCATTTCTGGAACACAATTAAACAATAATACTGAGACGCTGTCCGAAAGTTTAGCAGCAGTTTTAATCTTTAATGGCTGAAATACTTCTCTCGTTTATTTCCCTTTAGATATTGTATTTTTTAGAATTTCATGAACTATGTTTGCATGAACACTAAGTGATCTAATGAATTTACCTATGGTTTCTCGGCCTACAGGGTCAAATGCCTTCTTGAAACCAATAAATGATATTAATATAGATTCGCTGGATAGCATTCTCTTGTAAATTATTGATTTTAAGTTAAACATTTATTCTGTGCAGGAACTTCCTTTTCTAAAACCGGGTTCACATTCTTGCAGCTGTCTAAAGTTATCGAAAGTTTCTTCGACTCTGTTCAGGAGAATTTCCGATAGCATTCTTATACGTTTGGTAGAAGTGGCTCAACTCTGCAACAGTTTATATTTTGTTTGCTCCCCTTTTATGTATTTTGTGGTTTAATGCTGTTTTCCAATCTTACACTCCTGGAAATTGAAATAAGAACACCGTGAATTCATTGTCCCAGGAAGGGGAAACTTTATTGACACGTTCCTGGGGTCAGATACATCACATGATCACACTGACAGAACCACAGGCACATAGACACAGGCAACAGAACATGCACAATGTCGGCACTAGTACAGTGTATATCCACCTTTCGCAGCAATGCAGGCTGCTATTCTCCCATGGAGACGATCGTAGAGATGCTGGATGTAGTCATGTGGAACGGCTTGCCACGCCATTTCCACCTGGCGCCTCAGTTGGACCAGCGTTCGTGCTGGACGTGCAGACCGCGTGAGACGACACTTCATCCAGTCCCAAACATGCTCAATGGGGGACAGATCCGGAGATCTTGCTGGCCAGGGTAGTTGACTTACACCTTCTAGAGCACGTTGGGTGGCACGGGATACATGCGGACGTGCACATACGGTTCACGTCCACGCTGTCGCGGCATGCTACCAGTGTTAAAGACTGCGATGGAGCTCCGTATGCCACGGCAAACTGGCTGACACTGACGGCGGCGGTGCACAAATGCTGCGCAGCTAGCGCCATTCGACGGCCAACACCGCGGTTCCTGGTGTGTCCGCTGTGCCGTGCGTGTGATCATTGCTTGTACAGACCTCTCGCAGTGTCCGGAGCAAGTATGGTGGGTCTGACACACCGGTGTCAATGTGTTCTTTTTTCCATTTCCAGGAGTGTATGAAGTTTTTCCATTTTCTGAATTTTCCCATATATCAAGAGTAGATAGCTTCTAACCTTTAGTTTTGTTCATATTAATACCTCTTTTGTAAACTAGCCTTCGTCACTTTCTCTCTTGTTTCTTAGTTTTTGGAATATTTCATAAATTTATTGCTCTACTGGTGGGAAATTACGCTCAAGATTTTCTGGTACTCTTGACTATTGTGCCAACGGCCTTGCCGCAGTGGTATCACCGGTTCCCGCCAGATCTCCGAAGTTAAGCGCTGTCGGACTGGGTTAGCACTTGGACGGGTGACCATCCGGTCTGCCAAGCGCTGTTGGCAAGCGCGGTGTACTCAGCCCTTGTGACGCAAATTGAGGAGCTACTTGATTGATAAGTAACGGCTCCTGTCTCGCAAACTGATATACGGCCGGGAGAGCGGTGTGCTGGCAACATGTCCCTCCATATCCGCATCCAGTGACGCCTATGGGCTGAGGATGACACGGCGGCCGGTTGGTAAAGTTGGGCGTTCATGGCCTGTCCAGGTGCAATTTAGTTTATTTTTAATGCTGTGCAATTCAGCGTAACGGTGAGGCTAGGGTCTCTAAAATTCTGTCACAGATTGTACCATCAGACGTGGGCAACCTAAACTTGAAATTGTGGTTACTATAGAATTGCAATGTTCTTTCTGTTCGCGATGTCTTGTTTGTAACCTTCATTTTTTCTTAATTGTGGAAGTTTTGAGGTTTATCCTTCGTGGCCTGTTCTGGAGGAGAGTTTCTTTGAATATTACTGTTGGTATCGGACAGTTTGAGGATCTGTTAAAAGTTTTTCTTCATATTTCACAATTTTTCTTGTCATTTGAACTTATTTTTCTGTATCATGTTGGTTGTTGAGGTACATGCTCAAAATCGTGATGAAAATTTGTAATTTTATTTATGGTGTGATTTTCTTGAATTCTTTTGTTTTTGTGGAAAATGAGAACTTTCAAAGATTCATTTGATTTTATGGATTACGTTTAATGTTTCTTTTCTTCTTTCCAGCTCTTCTTCTTTTTATAAATTTTCCCATATTCTCCATTACTGATCTCTTAGTTCTAGTGCTTTAACACTCCTCATTCCATCTCTTTCCTTTTTATACTTTATCAATTGTAATGTTTACTCTGTCTCTTTTGCAGTTCGTTCTTGGAATTTGTACCAGTTACCTTTATTAGTTGTTTCAGTTTCTTCTCTAATTTTTTTTATAATTTCATTTGCGGTACTGGCTCTAATGGAGTTGTCTCAGATAGCTAACTGAGTTTTATTTCTCACTGTTACTATATACTTTTGGTTGCAACGCCATTAATTCTTTAAAACTAAAACTATTTTTAAAGAGAGCGTAATAATCTACGAAAAAAATTTAGGGAAGGGCACACAAAGTAAGTAAACTTCTAGCCCCATCTACCTCCAGTTATAATTCATTGCAGCCTTTTTGATATTCCAGATATAATAAGTTGTATCAGCAGGTGACCATAAGGGTGTCGTTCTCTATTTCTATACTGTCACTTCTTTTAGGTCGCTCACTACGTGATTTCTCATCACCAGTTGATGGACCACTTGGCAATAATAATATGGCTGAAAATGAGCTTACTATGTTGGCCTATCGTTTACGAAACCGGAGTTTCAAAATGTAATACATATGTGGCAGTCTTCCCAACTATCAACGGCAAAACGTTACCCAACAATTCGCTTCAGCATGATGGTTTTCGCAAGTACAACCAGTAGATGAGAAGGAAGAAAAATAGCCTTGAGCATTCCGTCGACGACAGAGTAATCAGAAACGGAAAATGTATCTAACCGTTACATTATAACTATGACGCGCATCGAGTCGGATCAGGGCTGTACCCTATTTCCACTCATACGACTAAAATTCCGGAATTCTCCTACTGCGAAGACCCAAATGTGATCACAGACACTAACAGTAAGAGACGGGCGCTCTCGTTATGAAAGACAGCGACGTAGACTTAACATAACTTGCTGTCAGAACTGAAAGGAAGAACGTGTCTACTCCTACCATACAGATAGAGAAAAAGCAGGAGGTTGCTACACAGAATCGCATATATACAGCTTTCGCCCATGAAATGTTATACAGTCCTAAATACTTCATTACAAGGAGGAGGACCATAAATATACAGCTACAGCTAGCTGTAATAATTCTCCGAACCAGAGTCGTTAGAATGTAAGCCCTACAATAAGAAATAAGTATGGTGAAACTTGTAGCGCAGGTGGTTTGCCCAGTATAAACAGTATTATATTATGACGAGACCAATATTATCAATTTCCCGTCTACCACAGAAAAATGCTCTAGATAAAACGAGACCATAAGACAATGTTGCAGCTATAAATTTTTATCGTAATTTTTTCGGATTTTAAGCCAAGAAAAAGATCAAACTGTGAGTTCAGGAAAAAAAGTTGGTGGAATATATGATCCAACGGAGCCAGAGGAACCACATTCCAAGCGAAAATTCACGGCACAATAAGCCATTTCGAAGCATCAGCAAAGCTCCCGGACCGTCCGAGACGCCAGCAAAAAATAACTGCAGCATCGAAGCTGCAGGTAAGAGTAAGCCGACGGTAATTACTCGCTTTGAAGGTCTGAAGTGGTAGCAATCATGTGTTAGATCTTGAAGAGACATTAAACGAGTTGCTGTTTTCCTTACTGACGATGTAGTACAAGTTAACTGTGTTGTATAGGTAGCGATAAAACTCGTTAAGTATTTCTTTCTGCATTGTAAAACTTGTGTGGCACATTAAGTGCCAAAAAAGATTATTGCCTGTTTATAGCCTTTACCATTTCTCTAACAAAAGGAAAAGACGCACTGACAAGTACTTAAATATCTACATATTACCCTTTTTTCATTTCTCTGACTACTAATTAAAAAATTTTCGTTTCTGGTTTCACATCATCGGTTACGGAAGTTAAGGGATCAGATCACGTCGTTGTCATTGTTCGTCTACTATCGATGGATAATTGAAGTCAGATTTCGTGTACTCCATTACTGTGAAAATATTGCCAGTTGTGAGCAATTTTTAATTAGTGAATTTGTTAGAAGAGTACGGTGGCATCAATTAATCACAAAAATATGACATTTGTACCAGCTACCAGAAGTGAGAATTATTGTATCTGGGAACAAATTTTACCATAACATTGTGAACACCATATAATGTTTATAGTTTCACCACTGTCACCAGTTCTGCCAGTAAAGAGCATTTTTTAGCACTACGCACGTTCGAGGATTTTCCGAAAGACTGCAATTGCATTAAAACAATTACTAAAATTTGATTAAATTGCCTATATCCTTAGTAATTCTCAAATAACATTTATTCTCTGCGACTTCGAGAGTATACAAAAATCGCACAAACTAGCTGTTATCACTTGTAAACTGATAAACTTCTAATAGCGATATTTCCTTACGTTTAAATGTGGCTTAGAAAGTTCTGCAAACGTTTGAGTAAATACACATTATTATGAAATTTATTGTATACATTTATAAGTAGAAACCTGTTGCAATATATCTACCTTGTTCCATGCCGTAGCTGAGCTTTTGGCTTACAATCTGTAAGCTGAACATTAATTATAAGCATTTGAATGCTTGTACGAAGTGTGTACAATACATTTCATTTTCCTGACATGTTCCGGGTCCACATGAGGTCATGTTCATAAATACCGTGACAAAATACAGTTGATTAGGCATACTGAAATGTAAACGATCTCCACATACAACAATTCGCGAAGATGTCTGACTTTCAGTACAATAAGGAGACAGCACGTGCTGCAATTAGACCTTCTAAACGTCGTGAGCTGGAGTCAAAATGCCCCATCTATGTTCCTGGGTAGTTGTCTCCATGTGATTTGCATACAATCTCATAAAGCTCCAAATAATTCTCCTCGATTTTTTTTCAGTCTATTTCTATTTACTACTCCAATGTATTTCCAACTTTTAATAGTCTTTTATTGTTCCCTGGATTATGTTATGTACTGTAGGTCAATCTTCATACATTGTACAGACAAAAAGCCGAGCTGTAACGGTCAAAGCAACTAGCAAGGAAAAAGGTGTTTCCTACAAGTGGCAGACGAAAGATGGGAACGTTTGCTTTTTTTGACACCACTTACGCAGTAAAGTGTAACAGCCAGAACATGTCTTATCTTACCCTAATTAACTAATTAATTGGGAAGGGCTAGGGACAGCTGAACATGGCAGCTCTTATGTGGCGAATGGCAAACAGTTGAAGCAGCGTGGAAGTTAGCCACATCAGTCCTACTCGACACCCAGCAGGGTTAGAGACGTTCTTGCCGTCACAATTGGCAGCCCTGCGTACTAAATTTCGCTCCTCAAACCATGTAATGGTGATTTCTACGTACTACACCGTATACGCACAATAAGTAAAATTTCGTTATATGTTTTTTTGCGTTATAATTTTAATGGTGTACACTTCATTATAAAGACGCTCCTACAACCACTCAATTCCTTGGTTTCATTTCTATTTTCAACTCCGACCAGTCTATAATTACACTTCCAATATTTATTACAATAGCGTGGACGTGTACAGGAAAATACGCAATACTGAACCGTTTTGTATTACTTCGTCTGACACCTAGTACTCCATCCTTGTTTCCCCTGCTCCGTTTTCTATTTCATACATTTCACAAAGTTTTTTAGAAAATAGAAACTGAGAAACTGAAGCCTCCTCCCTCTGTATAAGTTCGTTAGCGTCTACATGCTGCCTTCGGTTCCTTACAATCTACATAAATGTCGCTACAGTATTGTACTATTCTGCTAGGAAAACGATATGTGCATTTATGGACCAGAGGAGCCTTACACGAATGCTGTTTCCACTGGGGGTTGGGCTGTCAATCACGCTTCGTTTGCTGGATATCGATTATTCATTTCAACACTGAGTTTTATTCTTGAAGACAAAGGTTTTTTTTTAATGTTGCTGAAGTTTTAAACTAACTGCGTGATTTTCGTGCAAGTGCCATGTTAATGAGGATTTTATTTCATTCGTCGTTTAACTTAGCTGTTTAGAGGCACTATTTTCCGATGTAAAGAAAAAGATACCATTTATTAACTTGTAATCTGTTGGGAATTGTTTGAAAATGAATAAGTTGTGCCACTTCATATTCACTGATGAACAACAGTGTTCACGTCTCTCAGTGTTCAGCTGTCTCTCAGCAACCGGTCGGCAAGTGGTTTCAGTGGCGTAGAGCTCTAGAGAATGTGCTGGCCACTGCAACAGTAGAACATCCTGCGTATCAAGTTAGGTGAAGGCAGCACGGACAACATGCGGTCTTGTGTTATCTTGTTGAAAGACAACGTGTGGAGAGTTAGAATTTGGGCACAGTCACTGGCATCAATACACCAATAATGTGGACTGCTGTCGAAATTACCGACAGTTCAATCCAGGGATTGTAGTGTTGTGTACCCAGTGGTACCCCGTACCAGCAGGCCTGGTCTTGGGCTGTATAACGATGACATATGCAATCTGGCAACGTTAGTTCTCTGTGGGTTCTCCACATATGGATACATCGGCCACGATGACATGTTGTGTGCCTTCTCTTTGCTGCCGGTTCAAGGGAATACACAGCAACGGTCACTGAGGTTAAAGCTGTGCTCTAGACGTCGTCGAACTGTTCATGTAGATCCTTGTCTTCCTGCCCAGTTCCTGTTCGAGGTACCTGATGTGGTTGTACGATCGCGTACGGCCTAACTAATAGTATGTCGGTCCTCTCGGGCACTGCTTGCTTGGATCCGGTAAGATCCAGCACTGGGTCAAGTATAGCTCTACTGAACCTATCGATTCAAATGTACGTGACAGGCTGGGGACTCAGGCAATAAGAGAAACACTTAAACACTATCTTGTACGAGGGAGAATCACAGCCGTAACTAAACATGTTGAATAATAACAAATGGTTCAAATGGCTCTGAGCACTATGGGACTCATATGCTGAGGTCATAAGTCCCCTAGAACTTAGAACTACCTAAACCTAACTAACCTAAGGACAGCACACACATCCATGCCCAAGGCAGGATTCGAATCTGCGACCGTAGCGGTCGCGTGGTTCCCGACTGTAGCGCCTAGAATCGCTCGGCCACTACGGCCGGCGAATAATTACAGCTTGGCTGCCCTTGCAAGTAAATTATTTAACGACCGCTTACTTAGCCTAATATCCACATTATCAGCTTAGATCTGTTAAATTTTAAAAAAAGCGTTCACTACAATTGTTGCCGAATTACAGGTACAATCCATTGTGAGAAACAGAGCTGATTACTTGCATCGGGAATCATGACATTAAAGTTGCAACACGGACGGGATTCAATACTGCTTGTCGAGAATGAATGACACAATTAGGGGATAGATAGGTAAACAGAAAGTATGGGTACACGTTTTCTCGACCATGCTGTTTTTTTAACTAAAAGAACCGTGAAGAAATGTCCTCCCAACCTAATGTGATAAAAGACCAATAATGGGCTAGAATACCCAGTCAAAAATTAAAAATACCTACCATGAATCCAGAACGGACGACACTAGGCGGAACGTAACTGGTTAACCATATAAAAATATGACACATTCCATCCAGAGCTCCTAAAAATTAATGAAAATATAGTAAATATCGACAAGAACCCACTTAGTAACAAAAACAGCAAGTTTGAATTAAAATGACAGCAGAAAGCGATGCATGGAGATGTAGGCGAGAAAGTTCTCAGCTATAGACTAAGCGATAAGCAGTGTCGGTGGCTCAAATCGGGTTTAAGCTTGCGAAAAAAATGTTCAAATGTGTGTGAAACCTTATGGGACTTAACTGCTAAGGTCATCAGTCCCTAAGCTTACACACTACTTAACCTAAATTATCCTGAGGACCAACACACACACCCATGCCCGAACGAGGTCTCGAACCTCCGCCGGGACCAGCCGAAACTTGCGCACTGTGGCAATATCGCCTATAGAAATTCTCGCGGCCTGGCCACATTCGTAGGCAAAAAAGAAATAACGTAGTAAAACTATTACAGGTGACAAAGAACCAAGACCAAAAGGTGACTCATAGTATTATTCTTAGAAGTTCTTCATTAACATATGACAAATCGTATTACTTTCTGCGCACGGCTTTTCGCAAGAGCAGCCAAGCTGTTGTTATTCAAGAGCAGGAGTAATATTTCTGAACGATAGTCCACATCTCGATAGTTCCACGATCATGCCGATACTCAATTGCTATATGTGCCGTCATACACTTCTTCTCCCGAGTCATAACACGATCTTTACATGTAGTGACTATAAACGGGAAATGAACTTGAAAGCTGTATTGTAGAAAGGGAAGAGGGCGTAGACGAAGAAGAGATAGCAGATAATGCTAGAGGAATATGACAGTGCTCTGAAAGACTTATATCAAAACAAAGCCCCGGCAGTAGATAACTTTACTTCAGAACTACGGATAGCCTTGGGAGAGCCAGCCATGACAGAACTATTGCAGCAAGTCTGCAGAATGTATGGGGCTAAATACCCTCAGACGTCAAGAAGAATGTAACAATTTCAGTAACAAAGAGAGCAGGTGCGAATATTAACAAACTATTAGTTTAATAAGTAACTGTTGCAAACTACTAACACACATAATTTATATAATAATAGAAAAACTGGTAGAAGCCGACCTCGGGGAAGATCAGTTTGTATTTCGGAGAAAGTTACTAACACACGAGAGGCAATACTGCCCCTAGGAGCCCTCTTAGAAGATAGATTAGGGAAAGGCAAACCTACGTTTATAGCATTTGTAGACATAGAGAAACTTATGACAGCGTCGACTGGAATACAATACTTGAAATTCTGTTCTCGAATTAAAGTTGGTGATGCTCAGGAAAGTAGAGTATGACACGAGGAAGATAAAGTAGTGGACGAGTTTTGCTGTTTGGGCAGTAAAATAACTGATGATAGTTGAATTTTCAGAGGATATAAAATGTAGACTGGCAACACAAGAAAAGCGTTCCTGAAGAAATTTTATTAACATTGTATAAACTGAAGTGTTGGGTAATATTTTCTGAAGACACTTGTCTCGATTGTATCCATGTACGGAATTGAAACGTGGAGGATAAACAATTTAGACAAGCAGAGAATAGAAGCTTTTGAAATGTGGTACTGCAGAAGAATGCTGAAGATTAGATGAGTAGATGATGCGACTAAAGGTGAGGTACTGAACAGATTTTGGGAGAATAGAAATTTGTGGCACAACTTGAGTAAAAGCAGGGATCGGTTGATAGGACACATTCTGTACCATCAAAAGATCACCAATTTAGTATTAGAGGGAAGTGTGGGGTATAGAAACCGTACAGGGGACTAACAGAGGAATATAGGGAGCAGATTAAAATGGATGTAGGTTGCAGCAGTTATTCGGAGATGAAGAGGCTTCCAGATAGTAGAGTAGCATCGGAAGCTGCATCGAATCGGTCTTCGCAATGAATATCACAACAACAACGGTAATACGATCTTCCCCCAAGCAACCAACATTGAAATGCGACTTCTCAATGAGGAACTCGCTGTGCAATTATTCCTTATAGGTGGAATACATAACGTAGACAGCGTTACTCCTACATACACTGCTAGTATGAGGTGAAACTCTAATCACTTGCATATCCAAACATTTAATACACTTTATGCTATGTGACGTTTGTTGTTTACTGCATTCATTGTGTTGCAGTTTTACTGGCCAACTGTGTGCTTTATAAAGTAGTGGCTTTAGTGCTGTCTGACGTGTGGAGACCGCCCTGCCCTCGCACTGCTTGGGCACTAAGTCTGTTCCCAAACGGCCGGCATTATCTGCGATGCTGCCATTGGTGGATTCGGCGGCTGGCGCTTGCGCCCGCTCCCCTCAGAGGAGAGGCAGAGGCGGAGGAGGCCGCAACATCTGCCTGTTGTCTCGGCTCCGCATCTCGCGCCATTGTTCCCTTCCGTCTGTGCCTGATTAAGTTCCCGTGCAGATGCGGTCCCGCTTGCCCTCGCCGCTCGTCTGCCCACTCCTTGTGGCTTGGCTCATTATTTGACATTTCAGTAGACGAAAGAGATTCCTTCGTGGTTTTTCATCCTCAGGAAGGAACACCTATCTTAGGTCGTAAATATTCTCCCCAGCAGAGAAGAGCAATACCATACTGAGGTTTGACAGATTTCACCTCTGTTTTGATGCTTTCATATGAGGACAGGAACTACGACCAAACAGCATCATGAAAACCAGTGAGTAGCTATTATAAGCGCGATACGATATTGCAGTGCCCGTGTTGCATGTCCGAAGGAACGGGCACTGCAATATCGTATTTATCTGCCGACACCGGGCAACAGGCTTTCAATTACAATGTCTTCACTGTGTGGCATTATATATCCACTGTTTTAAAGTCCATAACTGGCAAACTAATTGACGGAGTTGTCTCATCTTTGGTAGTGCAATAGTTTGTAGTTCCGGCAATCACCACACAAACTTTGTATTGCGGTGTTTTGTTTTGTCAGATGACAGTCGCCAGATAGTCAGGGTTTTGTTCTTAGTTGCACCTAGTTACTCGAGTAAACATGGCTGGCGCAAGGCTTACATTCGATGAAAGGAAGTCAGTTTTGAAGTGGTATTTTAAGTACGAAAACATTAATGAGGTTCAACGGCAATGGCGAAATGAGTATCAAACAGAGCCACCGACACGTTTAACGATTCATCGCATTCGGGACAAATTTGAAGCCTAAGCCTGTGTTAAAGATGTACACAAACAACGATCTGGATGACCTGTAACAGTAACAAGTCCTGCTAACTCCAGTCGTGTGTTACAACAATTCACTCGCTCACCACAGAAGCCTGTGAGACAGTGTGCTCTTCACGGGCGGAGTGAGTCGCTTAAGTGTTCGGCAAATTTTGAAGACAGCAAAGTGGGAGGGCTACATCCCACCATTGCTATACACAATGAACGAGGACGACCTATATCGTAGAATGGAGTACTGCGAGTGGTTTACTAATATGGTGCGCAACGATAAAGAGTTTGCAGAGATGATTGTGTGGTCGGATGAGGCACAGTTCAAACGCAATGGTACAGTAAATCGCCACAGTTGCATCTACTGGGCCGCTGAAAATCCAAACGTCCATGTAGACAAAGCCGTGAATTTTCCAGGAGTAAATGTGTGGTGTGGGTTGTCTTACCGGGCTTGATTGGGCCATTCTTGTCTGACGGTACAGTTACCGGTGAGGTGTACCTTCAGAAGCTTCAGACATCCATTTTACGCCGGCCGGAGTGGCCGTGCGGTTCTGGGCGCTACAGTCTGGAGCCGAGCGACCGCTACGGTCCCAGGTTCGAATCCTGCCTCGGGCATGGATGTGTGTGATGTCCTTAGGTTAGTTAGGTTTAATTAGTTCTAAGTTCTAGGCGACTAATGACCTCAGAAGTTGAGTCGCATAGTGCTCAGAGCCATTTGAACCATTTGAACCATCCATTTTACCTGCCATCCGAGACTTGTATGGAGACGGAGGAATTTACTTTCAACAAGATGGTGCCCCAACCCACTACCAAAATCGTGTTAGGGCGTATCTCGACGAAAATCTACCAGGAAGATGGATAGGTCGTAGAGGTGCTGTGGAGTATCCACCACGTTCCCCAGACCTAATTCCTCTGCACTTTTACCTGTGGGGAACACTAAAGGACGTCGTTTATCGACAAAAGCCACCCACATTGGATGAACGTCGAGAATCCATCGTACATTCATGTGCAAATATCCAACTGAACACGTTGCAGTCGGTAGTTCCTGCTACAGTTCCGCGGTATCGTTTGTGTGTGGATGTTAATGGTGACCATTTCGTACACCTACAGTGATATCTTTAATTTGGACTTTAAACTACACTTTCACCAAAAATGAGACAACTCCGTCCATTAGTTTGCAAGTTATGGACTTTTAAACAGTGGACACATTTTTTTGGACCCCTCTGTATATAATGGAGATGCGAGTGCAGGTTGTAGACGCATGGTTAACGACATATGGAAGTTTGGGTCTGGCGGTGCAGCATGCTCGGATAGCCTAATGGTGAGACGACCGCTCGCGATAAGCGGGAAATCGGAGTGCGAGTCCCGTGCCAACACAAATTTTCATTGTTATGATTGGATCCTAGACCTGATGGTTGTCCACATTCGTAAGTACGAATACATTACATACACTATAAAACCAAACTCCTCCCGAACAGGCCATGAAGGCCCAACGGTACTGACTGGCCGCTGTGTCAACCTCAACCAACAGGCGTCACTGGATGCGGATATGGAGGGGCATTTGGTCAGCACACCGATCTCCCGGCCGTATGTCAGTTTCCGAGACAGTTTACTTCTCAAATAGCTCCTCAGTTTGCCTCACAAGGGCTGAGTGCACCCCGCTCGCCAACAGCGCTCGGCAGACCGGATGGTCACCTATCCAAGTGCTAGCCCAGCCCGACAGCGCTTAACTTCTATGATCTGACGGGAACCGGTGTTACCACTGCGGCAAGGCCGTTGGCACATACACTATAAGCGAACTGAACCAAGTCATTCACTGAGGTGTCTGACGGGAGTAGCTCAGCTGATAGAACAAACACTGTCTGTATTACTTGCTTTCTCGGTTCATAGCTGCTTAAAACAGGAGTCAATACTATGTTTAGTGCATCTGTCATATGAGTACAAAATCACAAACACTATTACGCATAATATTTCCTTGATCATTACTTCCACGTGTCACTTCTACTTTTATAGACTTCTGGGGCGCAGCGTTGTGTGAATGTGAATCATGGACTGTGGGGGGAATTAGAGAAGAAGAGAATCCAAGCGCCTGACATGTGGTAGTACAGAAGGTTGCTGAAAATTACGTGGATGACTAAGTTAAGAACTGAGAGAATTCTTTGCAGAATCGGTGGGAAGAGAAATATGTAGAAAACATCGACGAAAGGAAGGGAGAGAATAATAGGACATGAATTAAGGCATAAAGGAATAACTTTCATGCTACTCTACGGAACTGCAGAGGGTAAAAACTGCAGGGAAAGGTAGAGAATGGAGCACATGTAATAAATAATTGAAGATCTTGGCTGTAAATGCTATTCTAAGATGGTGAGGCTGACAGGTTGTCACAGTAGAAAATGGTGGGGGGGGGGGGGGGGATGATATAATTAATTTGTCTGGTTACATGCTTCCCGCCACAGCTTCCACTACTGCAAGGTAAGAAATGAGGAGGCCTCCTCCAAAATCGGAAGGAAGAAGGTGGAAAACATTAACAAGAACAAGGGACAGGATAACAGAATATGTGTTAAGACATCAGGGAATAGCTTCCGTGGTACTTGTGGAGGGTAGAAACTGTAGGGGAAGAACAAAGATAATATAGCCAACACATAATACAGGAAGTTGAGTGTATGTGCTACTCTGAGATGAAGAGGTTATCACAGTAGAGAAATTCGTACCACATCAGACCACTTGAAGACTGACGACTAAAAGAAAACAAAAGAGGAAGAAAGAGGAGCGGGGGACTGGGGCAAGTTAAGGTGAAGTGGCACATATGTCGTATGTCGCCGGGACCAGATCACTGCCGTCTGAGGGATTTTTAGTCGTAAATACTACACAGCAGCTCCTTGGGCTAGATATCCGTCAGAGCAGTTCTGCGGTGCCGTCATTGAAGCCCACGAGTAAAAGGTAGAGCAGTTATATGTCGACCATGGAGATAACTCGTAGTCTCATTGCAATAATATCTAGTTGTAGTGAACAGTAATACATGACCATCTTTGAAAAGGTTAGTAACGACTCTGAGAGCCGAAGCTCGAGTATCTTCATGTATATGAGGTCTTAATTATAACAAGGCGCATCAACTTGAAATTTCATTTCATAAAATTAGTAACCAGTTATAAGAGCTTACGTACTGGTTTCTCACGACAGATCATTTCAACTATAAACTAGAGGTTCAATAATTAGTAATAATGTTTTACGAAAACTTTGTTTCAATTACAGTTACTGTTATGTAACATGCATTGGGTAGCAAGATAGCACGTTTAGTTGCTAACGGTAATAAATCAACAATTAATTAATAAAAATCGCAAGAATTATCTTATAACAGCTGCTCTCTCTGATAGCTGCCAACTTAAGACAGCGTATGGCACAGCGTGTGGTTGTCTACCTGATTTTCAGCAAATTCTATAAAACACATCTCAAACAATACGAATTTCTTTTTTTCCGGGTTCCTCTCAGTCCATGATTAAATATTACCTACGCCATTTTGTGTATTTGATTACAAGTCTTCCGAAGTTCTGTCAGACTATGACTGCAATTCTGGATATCCTTCGTCTTATGAATCGATATTTATTCATTCTTCTATGACAACAGCCGCAGATCCTTCTCGTCATAGGGCAACAGCATATTTCATCCACTTATCAGCTCTCTCGCTCTTTTCTCTTCAGCTTCAGCGAAGGTGGTTTTGACTTTTCTATGTTCTGAATCTGTTCTTCGTACTCTCATTTCTTCTGTTACAATAATTTTTCCTTAGCTTCCCTGAACCTCTTATTTCTTTCATTCCTAAATGACTTACAATGTTATATTATTCTCTTTTCCTGAGCACATTTGTACTTTCCTCTTCCGTCGATAAACTGCAGTATTTCTTCTGGTACCCAAGGTTTCCTTATAGTTACCCTACGTGTACAGGGCTTTCACAAAAATGCCCAGAATTCCAAAAGATGGCTCCGAAAAATAAAATCTATAGTATATACAGAAAATAGACACATATCAGTGGATAGAGCATCTCTCTTTTAATTTCCATTAGAGGTGCTCAACATAGGCACCATTTTTGACGAGGCATATGTCAATATGTGAATGCAATTCAGTGACGTCACTGGTATGAATTTCCCAGGAAGGCGTTGCAGCAGCCCACTTCGGAAATCTGTTCGTTGGGTTGCCTATACCAGGTGCGAACTAATTAGATGCCCCAGTGTGGTGCAGATGATTTGTTTACATCAATGCCGGTCACGGTGTGCCAAACGGCTCACGTGCTGGGTGTGCGCACTGTGTGCAGGCTGAGGCTCGTCCTGTCTTGGCTATGTTCGGCCTTTCTCGGAAGTACTCCGTACAGTACGACATTTAATTTTGTATTGCGCTGTGGGATTTTTCTGTCTTCATAGTTCTTTTCAGTACTGCAGAATCTTTGTGCCAGCGCTGTTTACCCTACGGTATTTGTTTGTGGTAAGAAGGACATTCACAGGCCCAGAGAGTGTTGGCAAAAAAGAGTCAATCTAGCGTTCTATTGTCACAAGCCTTTAAAAATGAATGGGAATGACAAAAGGGAGGATGACAAGTCTCAGTATCTATTATGTAGTTGGATAATAGACAGGTACTGAAAATTTGCTACAAAACAACATTACGGTACTGTACAGAAGGAATTCAAAGATTTAGTTGAAAATGAAATAGCAAAAAATTGCAACGGTTTTAGACGGGACTCATTGTTCTGTATATCAAGAAGCACTTTGTTCTAAATCTGTAGGCATGGAGCACGTGCAGAAATTGCTGGTAAAATTTCTGAAGTCGCACGCATTATTCCACTGTCAGTTACAACAGTTTTAGATGGATCTGAACGAAGAGTATGCAGTCTTTATGTATTACTGCGAAGTACGTTCGTTCAATCGAGACAAGTCAAATCAAGACAAGTCAAGAGGTGTGCTTCACCGAATTTTTGGTCTATGGTCTATCTGCCAATAACAGAGGTTGTGGGTGGCTACAATTAAAGTGCAGCTGTTCTCAAAGGTCCAGTGTGGAATCTAATTTTCGTATAACAGTGAAACGTAGTAGATATTCTAATAGGTTAATGCAGAACCCATTTCGGATGCAAAACTTGCGTTCCAGTTTTGGACATCAGGTGCAAATCTGGCAATGTGAATGCAAGACAGACGTATAGAAATATTTCCTTATGTAATGGATTAGGATGTGGACAAAAATGGACAAACAAGCGAGAAAGGCGTCGTCTTTATTTTATTATTTACTCCACCCTACACAATTTGTTCTGTATGAGCCCTGGAGACGTCGACGAGATGCTGTAAAGGCCCAGATTTGTCCATAGTGGCCAAAATAGCATATCTACCAATGTTCACTGCCGTACGATGATTGAAGACCACACTGGACCTCCGTGAGCAGCTGCACTTTAATTATAGGCAACTGGTGCTTATGAGTGACCCTGTATTTGTCTGTCCAACTTCTTTAATTGCCGTACTTAGACATGACTATTCCCCTTACCTGAAATGCCTACTATTCTATTCATTATTGCAGTATTTAGAGTCTTAGATAACTTCAGGTGTGTGGGATCATTAATCAGTTCTTCAGGGTCTCACAGCTTTCCACGTTTATTTTTCCTAACGATTCTCTTAAATTTCAACCAACTCTTCATCATTACTAAATTGTGTCAGTCTGTAACCGCTCCGGTGTACACCTTACAATACCTGATCTTGGAATCCCTATCTGACCATAATGTAATCCAGCTAGTATCTTCCCCTGAATCCGTGTCTTTTCCAATTGTGCCTCATGTTCTTATGATTTTTGAAGACAGCATTCGGTATTACCAGTTCAAGTTTACTGCAGAACTCTAGTATTCGCTCTCGTCTCCAATTCCTACTAAAGTGCTCATATCGTCTCGTAAAACCAGTTGTTTCTCCCCTCTCAAGCTGTTCCAATCCTCCAAGACTATTACTCGTACTTTTTCATGACCCTTTTCATATTTATCTGTCCGACGTCTTTATGTACTCTATCTGTCTCTTTGTCTTCAGCTTGTGGTGTTGATGTATATAATTGAATTCTTGTGGTTAGCATTGGTTCTCTGTCGTAACTGATGAGAACTGATCAAATTAATTCACTCTCTTACCAGTCTTCCAATTCCTACCACATCCTATTTCCGCTGTAGGCCTACAAAGTCCAGTGACATTAACGTCACCACCGGCTATGTTCACCGTCAACGTGGAGTAACCACACACAGACGGCAGGTAGCTGCCCTAGTACTGGAGGGTATACACCAGGTGTAGAAGAATGAAACAGAAATTTTGTTTGAAACCGATAAACAATATTTTATTCAAAATAATCTCCATTGATATTTACACATTTCTCCCACCTCTCTGGCAGGCAATAAATGCGACGCCAAAAAGAAAAAAACAATTCTTCTTTTGAAGCGATACATTCAGCGAGCCATTTTCTTACATTTTCATACGAACTGAAGTGTTGTTCAGCGAGAGCGTGTCCCAGTGATGCAAACAGATGATAATCAGGCGAAGCCAAGGCTGGAGATTAAGCCGCATACCCTAGTATTTCCCAACTAAACACCTCGATCATTTTCCTGACGCCTTTTGCTGTGAGTGATGAGGCGTTATCATGGAGCAATATGAATTTGTGTTGCCTTTTCCATATTCCGGTAGTTTTTCACTTAATGCTCGATATCGATCATTTGCTGTTGGTAGCCATCAGCACTAACGGTTTCACCAGATTTTAGCAGCTCATAGCAGATGAAATCCTTCTGATCCCACCAAATACAGAGCATTGTCTTCTTTCCAAAGCGGTTTGATCTTGCAGTAGACCTCGATGGTTTGCCTGAATTCACCCATGATTTACGACGTCATTTCTCATGTCAAAATCACCACTTTGGAATTTTTTGAACCACTAGAAACACTGTGTTTTCCCAAGAGCATGTTCGCCGAGAGCTGCTATTGTGCACCAGTTTTATTCAAATAACAACAGAAGACCAATGCTGCCCGAAAATCGTAGTTCGTAGGCACACAACTCGACATGTTTATTGTTTAGAGGTACCGATGTATGGACCTTGGATTACTGTGAGTTGACATTCGTCGTCAGCCGTTACAGGAAGCAGATGGCGCTGCAGACGCTGTCTCACGGCACTACACTGACGGCTAGCACGATCTATAGGGAAATTCAGGTTCCATACTTCTACACCTGCTATATCGTGTGGAAAACAGTCGTTGTCATAATGCAGAACGGAATGATCTATCTGGTGTACAAAAGCGGATGATCGTTGACTTTCGGACCATGGGTGCAAGCACTTCCGAAACGGCAAAGTTCGTAAACTGCTAGCGTGACGCCGTGGTTAAAGTATATCCTGCACGGCAAAATGGCGCTAATCAAAACCGGGGCCGAGACAACCATGATGCACCATACGCCACAGACGGTGGGGGTAAACTATGGGTGCGGAGATGCGTACGAACGAGTAGAAGTGCAAATGTCAGGCAAATAACCACCCCGACTAACCAAGGGGCTACTGACAGCGCCTCCTCAACGACTGTTCAGCGACCTTTGTTGCGTATGGGCCTCTGAAGAAGGCGTCTGGTTCGTGCACCTTTGACGACTGCTGTTTATCAGCGACGAAGGCTGTAGCTAGCACGCCAATAGCAACTGGAAGTCCAGTCAGTGGCGACAGGTGACCTTTTCGGATGAATCACGTTTTGCGCTTCATCGGACGGATGACCTTTGGTGTGTACTGCGTGAAACGTCTGAAAGTAAACACCCTTCAACAATCGTCGGAAGGGTCCAGTCAGGAGGAAGGGGAGCTATGGTATGGGGCGCCTTTTTGTGTGGTATTCCCTGGGTGATTTCGTCATTCGGGAAGGCACAGTGGATCAACAAAAATATGCCTATATCATTGGGGACCTTCTTTTCTTAAACACAGTGGCATCAACAGGGCAATGAAACCTGTCACACAGTTCGCAGTATGTACGTGAGTGTTTCGAAGAGCACCAGAATGAGTTTACGGTATTCTCCTGGCTGCCAAACTCCCTGGGTTTAATCCCAATCCAGAATCTATGTTACCACTTCGATTGGGCTGTTCGGACAGTGGAACCGAGGAACCTAACGCAGCGGGCCACGGCACTTATGGACTCTCTTCTCTTCGTCTCCGAATTGAGACCATTATCAAAGTTAAATCGACTGTTATTAGATTTTAGCGTCATGTCTCCTAAGGATTGTTTAAAAAAAATGGCTCTGAGCACAATGGGACTTAACATCTGAGGTCATCAGTCCCCTAGAACTTAGAAGTACTTAAACCTAACTCACCTAAGGATATCACAAACGTCCAAGCCCGAGGCAGGATTCGAACCTGCGACCGTAGCGGTCGCGCGGTTCCAGACTGTAGCGCCTAGAACCGCTCCAGCCGGCCCCAAGGGTTGACCAAGATTTTATATGTTGGGTTTGCAAATCGAATACATTAATGCTTACCATACTCCACGTCCTTGTCGGTACCTTCGAGAACCTCGTTCACTCTCTTCGTCCACGTCGACATTGCAAAAGGCTATTCAGGCTTGTGACAAGTGGTGACATTGATGTGACTGGACCGTGTACCATTTTCTGTTGCTCTTGATAACACCCTATAATTGCCTAATGGTAAATGCTTCTGCTCTTTCCACGTCCCTTCACTTACCCCCAACATATATTGAATGAGCCTCTGCATTTTCCTATTCAGATTTTTTAACTCCTATTTGCTGAGAATAACTTCTTTTGCTTTTGGTAGTGCAGTCGTTTTGAAGAATAAAATGGATACCAATAACTGATATTCATTTGAGGCAGCCTAATATACTGTCCTCCGAACACGAACAACTCAGACAAAGAGCACCTGACTGTACGTATGTGACGTCTTCAGAGTTACAATGTAGTTCAAGTGGTTGTATCTGTAGAGTGTTGCTTCAAGTTTGTGTTACTGAAATGAAAAACAAAGAATAGAATGAAATCCACTGCCAGTACATGACTTGTTGCAGTCGAATATCATCAATGGGAACACATAGCTCCAAATCGCCACCGTTAGATGAATCTTGTAACCTCTCTACTGAGAGGCTTGTGATTTAAAGCAGCTCTTAGAGACATATTTTTCCGAAAAAAAAATCCCACTAAATCACTTGATCTTAGTCTCACAGGACTATTTGAAACAGGAAGTGGCAACGAACAACCCCACAATTTGGTAGTTCTATGGGATGTAATCATGATCATCATCCTCGTCATACTCATCATAACCATCAACATTATCATCGTCATCGAATAACTTCGGAGGAGTATGGCAATGCTGAAGAAACTTGTGGACTCTCTTCTCTTCATCGCTGAACTGAGACCACTATCAAAGTTAAGTGAACTGTTATTCGATTTTAGCGTACTATGGACTAATTAAGGTTTTTGTATGTTGTGTTTGTAAATCGTGTACATTAGTGCTTTCTATAATTTTTGAGGCATCTAGGTGGAAATGATCTTGTCTGGTCGCATGAACTGTAATTATTGCCGTCCTTCATGACTGAGGATCTCCGAAGTTAAGCAACGTCCGGCGTGGCCAGTACTTGGATGGGTAACCGCCTGGGTATGCCACCAGCTGTTGGCTGTTTAAACTTCGTGTTTACAACAAAGGGGAGGAGCAATGGTGGCGCTGAGTTTCTGATCACCAGTCTTTGCGTCAATTTGTAAGTAGGCTGTTTAGGTTTTTGTATTGGTAACGCCACGTAGCGCTCTATATGAAAATCACTGACTTTGCTGTGTGAAGTCTGTGGCTGGTCTGCATTGTTGGAATATTCCAGTGTTGGTTAGTTGGATGTGAACAGCGCGTAGCGTTGCGCAGTTGGAGGTGAGCCGCTAACAGTGATGGATGTGGGGAGGGAGATGGCAGAATTTTGAGAGCGGACGATCTGGACGTGTGTCCATCAAAAAGAGTAAATTTGTATTATTGGATATCATGATCTGTTACATATATATGATGACTTTTGAAAATTATTAAGGTAAATACATTGTTTGTTCTTTATCAAAATCTTTCATCTGCTAACTATGCCTATCAGCAGTTAGTGCCTTCAGTAGGTAGAATCTTTTACTTAGCTGGCAGTAGTGACGCTCGCTGTATTGCAGTAGTTCGAGTAACGAAGATTTCTGTGAGGTAAGTGATTCATGAAAGATATAGGTTATTGTTAGTCAGGCCCATTCTTTTGTAGGGATTATTGAAAGTCAGATTGCGTTGCGCTAAAAGTATTGTATGTCAGTTTAGTGCTGATCAGAATAAGTAAAGAGAGAAATTCTGAGTACGTTCAGTTTTGCTCAGCTGTTTGAAAATCAAATAACGTAAGAGGATTATCAGCTTATAATTCATTAATTTTTCTAAGGGGACGTTTCAAATGTCCTGGGTCAAATTCCAAACGTCTCCGCAGTGGCTCACGCAGTGAGCGCACGTCACACTGTCGATGGTGACCCGTCGGTCGGCTGGGGATGTTAAGTTCGATGGTCATCTTGGTGCTATTTAAGAAGAGTAAACTAAGTCCCGGCACTGGGTTTCAACCTCTCCCTTCTCTCCTATCATCCGACGTGAACGAGACACCACGCTACACATGACTATTATGGTCGTTTGCACTTACCTACACCTACATCGTACTCCATAAGCCACCTAGCGGTGTGTGGCGGAGGGTACTTACTTAACCCCCCTTTCCTGTTCCACTCGTGAATTGCTCGTGATACGAGTGACCGTCGGTAAGCCATTGTATTGGTACTAATTTCTCGACTTTTCTCATCCTGTTCATTTCACGACATGTCTGTAAGAATAAATAATATGTTGTCCGACTCTTCCCAGATAGTATTCCCTCAGAAGTTCAACAGACCTCTCCGTTATTCACGTCTCTCTTATATCGTTTGCCACTGCAGTTTGTTAAACATCTCTGTAACGCTATCGCGCCCACTAAAGGATCTAGTGGCGAATCGTGCCGCTCTTCTTTGGGTCTTCTGTATCTGTGTTATCAGCCCTACCTGGCAAAGATTCCATACTGATGAACAACACTCAAGAATCGGTAGAACAAGCGCCTTGTAAGGCACTTCCTTCGTGGATGAGTTTACATTTCTTCAAGGTTCTTCCTATGAATCTTGCCTGGCTTCTCGTTTATCTACTATTTGTTTTATGTAGTCATTCCACTTAAGGTAAGTTACTTCTAGATAGTTTGCTGTGTATATAGTTCCAGCATTATGTTATCAATAATGTTGTTGTACCTTAGGAGATTTGTTTCCTAAGTTCAGGATCAACTGCCAGAGCTTGCACCATTCATCAGTCCTTTTGTAGGTTGTAACGGAACATATTAAAGGCTTTACTGTACCGAAGTATGTGATACCCTCCAAATTCAACCAGTTTAACGAGTATTTATGATTATAGAAAAGTTATTGTGTATGTTAACAATGATTGCATAACATGTCTGCATAAACAGTCAAACCATTAAATTATACTGAGTAACTGACCCACACAAAAGTTTATATCACTTGATCACTGATACAGCAAATGTCATCATGTAAAAACACTAAGTTCATCTTAAATAATTAATATGAAGTACGAAAAATAGTGGCCAACTTAGGTATTTTGGATCTCCTTAAATAAAAATCACCCAGTGAAACCTATTTGTTCACTAGGAGCGTTTTCACTCAGTATTCACGTAATCAATCCTATTTTAGACGAAAACCAATGTAATTCTTAATAATTCATGTTATTTACTTATTTATTCAAATTAGAGAAGTCAATTGACAAACTTCTAAAAAACGGCCTTTTTGTAACAAAGAATTATTCTGTCAAGTCAACAAATCTGTCTGTCATTTTAATAACATGTTAAATTATGTCACTCGATGCAAATTAATAACTTTTCTGCACAAATTATGATAACAGATGTACATGTGACTTGTAAACTATATCTCTTTTTAGTAGTTCTTTGACAATGTTATAAATACAAGCAGCAAGAACGGTCGAGAGGCAGTCGGAATGTCACTTTGGTAAAGTGTGTTTGTGTGTTATTGTTTGAGGTGGATAAACAATGCAAAGCACATGTAACGGAAATACAGTGGAATTAAGATGGCCACCATAGTAATAAATATTTGAAGTTTACATATTTGTTGGTTTCACTCGTTCTTTATCATCAAAAGCATATAGAAAACACGGGACCTCATGTTTTTCACCCTAGCCAACCAGATTTAGAGCCAGCATCAGCATCGAGACACAGCAGCGATCCAGCAAGTAGCAGCGATTACCACAACACAATGCATTTTAATGGCGCCAACCTAACATCAAGTGCTAACAAGCTCCGTAAATTGGAGTGAAATAGTGCGATTATAGCAATTAGCTATATCTACGACCAGGCGACCATTACAAGGTCATTCTTCAAATCGATACTGTCTTCTGGTGCGCTGCTTTCTTACTGTCAACCATACCACCTTCTACCTGTCTTACAGATCTTCCGACGCTTCCGACTAGATCATTCACATATGCTGTAAATAGTAAACGCCCTATGACATTTCAATGGGATATATTCGAAATTATCTTTACATTTGTAGATTTTGTTGCTTTAAGAGCGACGTGTTGAGTTCTGTCAGTGAGGAAGTCTTGAATCCTGTGGCAAATCTGGTCCGACATTCGATAAGCTCGTATTTTTTTTCACTAAAAGGCAGTGCGGGACTGTGTCAAATGGTTTCCTGAAGACAAGGAATACGGCATCAACATGAGCGCCGTTGTCTACAGCACTAGGAATCTTATGGACAGAGTGACCTGAGTATCACAAACTTTCTCTTTGGGGATTCTATGTTGTTTTTTATATAGGAGATTTTCGTTCTCCAAAAACGTCATAAATCTTGAGTATATAACATGTTCCATAATTGCCATATCGAAGTTCATATGATGATAAAAATGAGGGACCGTGTTAGCCCTTTCGCTGTGGAACAGCTTCAGAAGACCGAAGTCAATATTTCGGCCTTCTCTCCGTTAGTTTCCGTTTCTGCGTCAGTATAGACACTGAGTGGCTGAATGGAGGATTTCGAACCTCTTACTGGTTTTACTAAGACCAAAACTTCTTGGGGTTTTTAGTCAGAATGGTTGATAAAATTTTACTTTCGAAGTCACTGAAAGCTCCTCTCATTGCTTTCCTTACGTTCGTTTTCGCTACTTTCAGCTTTTATTTCTCATATGGGTTTCGATTTCTCTTGAATTTGTGTTGAAGCTCTCATTTTTCACGTAACAGCTTTCTAACATGGTTATTAAACCACGTCGGGTCTTTCCCATCACTTAAGGCCTTGCTCGGAACATATTTGTCTAAGGCTTATTGAAAGATGCTTATGAATTTTTTCTATGTATTCTCCACATCCTCATATTCAGCACTTAATATTTGATTCTGACTACTGAGGTACTTTGCAGTTTGTATCTTGTCACTCTTCCTAAGCAAAAGTACTATTCTACCTTTCCTAACATTCCTTGTAACATCCGCAGCCATAGTTTCTATGACAGCGTTCCTTCCTTCCTCTTTGTTAACTGATTCGATAAGTTCAGGTCTGTTTGTTTCTAGAAAGATCAAAGACGTTACCTTCGCGATTTGATTCTCTAAATATCTACTAAATGTAATTTTCGTACAAAACATTCAGAATATTGTCATACGAATCCCTGTCTCTGGCACCAGTTGTGCTAGTATTATTCTTCCAAACTGTATGTAACAATTTGAAGTCACCCACTATTACAATGACATGATTAGGAAATTTAATAACGATATTGTGCAAGTGCTCTCTGAAGCGCTCTACCATTACAGTTCCAGACCCATACAGTCTAAAAAGGCATCCAATTACTATTTTTGACCTACCTTTGATGCTTAACATCACGCAGACTAATTCACATTCGGAATCCGCGATAATCACGCTAGCTATAATCGATTTCCTTACTGCAAAAAATAGGCCACCACCATTGACGACTAACCAAACACTAAGATATATATTCCTAGCTGAACTTAATATTTCGTCGCTATCCACTTCCGGCTTCAACCAACTTTTGTTCCTATACTATTTAGTCACTATTACCTTCCATATTAATTCTAGGACCTCTCCGTGGACGTTCCTGCAGTTCACTAACTTTGTATCAACTTTTTCAATATCAGATCTACGAGGACGAACATTCGCTAAGGACACTGTCACTGCTGTACACTCTAAGACAAAAGGAGACAACGACGCACTACGAAGGAATTATCCAAATGAGATGTAAATAGGTAGGTATAATGAACATGTATACAAAAAAAGAAGACTACAATTTCAGAAAATATGTATGATTTATTCAAGAGAAAGAGCTTCACAAATTGAGCAAGTCAATAACACGTTGGTCACCCGTTGGACTTTAAGCAAGCACTTATTCGGCTAGGCACTTAGTGACGGAGTTGTTGGATATCTTCCTGAGGGATAAATTGTGTCCAATTCGTGCGTAGATGGTCAAAATCCCCAGCTTGTTGGAAGGCTCTGCCCATAATGCTCCAAACTTCCTTAATTGAGGAAAGATCGGGTGACCTTGCTGGCCAAGGTAGGGTTTAACAAGCACGAAGACAAGCAGCATAAACCCACGACGTATGAGGGCGGGCTTCATCCAGCTGGCACGCAAGCTCAAGGCGGCTTGACCTGAAGGGCAACAAAACGAGGGGTACAATATCATCCACATACAGCTGTGATGTAAGGGTTACGCGGATGCCAACCAAAGGGGTCCTGCTGTGAAAGGAATTGGCACCCCGGAACATCACTCCTGGTCATCAGACCATATGACCGGCGACAATCAAGTTGGTATCCTACCGCTGTATGGAGTGTCTCCTGAAACGTCTTCTGCCTGGAATGTGGAATGTCATTCACTGGAGAAGAATTCCGCTTTCAGTTATGACTCAAAGACCCGCGAAAACAAGTCTACAGACGTCTCGGACATGGTTGGGATACCTCCAACCAATTTAGGATTTAGACGATGTAACGCCTAGTTAAACAGAATTTGTTATGATACCCCTCAGGAGAAAATCCAAAAATTCTGTCAAATCACTGCCAATCGGAATAACTGCTTGCTTAAGGACCAGAGGTGCGCCAATACCTTTTTAACTTGCTCAATTTATGAAGCTCTTCTCTAGAATAATCCTACAATTTTTTCCTGAAACTGTAATTATTTGTTTTTGTGTACATGTAATAAACATCTACCAACTTTCGTGCCATTCCGATAATTCATTCGTGGTATATATAAATCTCAGAGTATGTCTTCGATTTTGGCAGGCGGTTAGTTACCGATTCAAGGAGGTGTTCTTATAACCTAACCCTCCGCCCACCTCGACGTGCATTCCAGACGTACTACCCAACCTCTTCCTGTGTGTAGTGCATCCTTGACCTATTAGGGAGACCCCACAATCCCAAATCAGCAATCCGCGAAAAGGCACCGACGATGGCCTCAGAACACAAGCAGCAGTCGCCACTTTTCGCCAGCATGTGCCACTGTTTGCAGCTGGCAGCTTCCAATGTGTCTGATGACGGACATAGCACGGAGGATATCAAAAGGAGACTAGCACTGGCAAAAAGGGCGTTTCTGGCCAAGAGAAGTCTACTACTATCCAAAATAGGCCTTAATGTGAGGAAGAAAATTCTGAGAATATACGTCTGGAGCACAGCACTGTATGGTAGTGAAACAGACTATGGGTAAACCGGAACTGGAGAGAATCTACGCATTTGAGATGTGGTGCTACAGACGAATGTTGAAATTTAGGTGGATAGATAAGGTAAGGAATGAAGAGGTTCTGCACAGAATCGGAGACGAAATGAATGTGTGGAAAACATTAACAAGGAGAAGGGACAGGATAAGAGGACATGTCTTAAGACGTCAGGGAATGACTTCCATGGTACTAGAGTGAGCTGTAGAGGGCATAAACTGTAGAGGAAGACAGAGATGGGAATACACCCAACAAATAATTGAGGACGAAGGTTGCAAGTGCTACTGTGAGATGAAAGGTTTGGCACAGGGGAGGAATTCGTGGCAACTACATTAAACCAGTCATTAGACTGACAAAAAAGCCGCTGGCAGCGCCTCCTCAACGTCACGGATGAAGCCCTCCAGCAGACTTACCGAGCGTATACTGGCATTTTTACCTGCCCTGCGTGCGATTTCCCTGAGGGCTCCATTACCCGCTTAACGTTGGAGCTGCCAATGATCAGTAGACCCACCTTCTGTGCTTGTCCGAACTGGACAGGAAAATCGTCTTCTGGTCCAACACGAGAGGCATCCCGTGTTGGCTCAGAAGTTCTCCAGAGACTGGGTAGCACAAACGACACCCACCTGCAAACAAACCAAGTGCATACTAGCATTCTTACCTGCCCTGCCTGCTGGTTCCCTGAGCTGCTCTATTATCTGCCTAACGATGAAGCTCCTAATGACTAGCGTACCCAGCCTCTGCATCTGTTCGAACTGGACAGGAGAGTAGTCCGTTGGCCCAACAGGAGAGGCATCCCGTGCTGCGTCAGAAGTGTTGTGGACCTTATGGACACTAGGTAGCTTCTCGTACTCTTTGCTAGGGCCTAAGGATTCAGCCCTGTCGCTATTCCCTCTTATGCCCTCCGTCCATTGACATATGGAACCACTAAAGCCCGCCAATCTCTCTCGAGTTAAAACAAACCGGTCAAATGTTGCATAGGGCAAGAACTAAGTCACCAGGGGACTTCAAAGGCACCAAAGGTGTCGCAGGTCTCTTCACAGGCTCCCTGATGTCGTTCCAGATTTAAACAGTAGCCAGGAGCCTATAGACCGTGGCCAACGCAGCCTCCAGCTGTTTACAGACAGAAATCAATCTTCTGTCCGCTCACAACAAGCACACTCTGTATCCATATCATAATGTGTAAGAAACAGAATCAGGTCCGGGAAAAAGAAAAGAAAAAAACAATGCAGTGAGGAGTCACTGTGAAAGTAGAAACAGGCCCCCAAAAAAGAGAAAACTACCCGATTGTGAAGCTATTGAAGTTGGAACGTACGCAAAATGTAAATGGAAGACTAAACAATCACTAAAACCTTCTATGCAGAGTTCTCACTGTAGCCTAAGCTCGTAAGATTCGCTAGCTCTTACAGCAGGAATAAATTTCTCTGCTGAGAATAGAAGTACGAGATTTGTACTGGTAACACTGCTACACAAAAGTAACTGCAGGAAATAAATAAGCTGAGTGTAAAGCACGTATATAAACTATACGCTGTGTACTAACACGAGTTTTAAACGGAGTCGCGTGACGCTGCGCTTCTGACGACACTTATCACATACACTTTAAGACACAACTCTTGTACTTGGCGAAGGATAGGTGCCATTGTGTGCGAAGGTCGAAAATACCTTTCAAATTGTAGTTTGTGTAAAATAATCATTTTTCAAAAATATTAACTCTGTCAGGGAATGGTATACCACAACGTATCCTCCACAGCCCGCCGTGTATTGCATCTTCCAATGGGTTTCCAGCCGGGAAACCCCAGAACGAGTGCAGACATCTTGGCGCCTGTTAGTTACACCGAGACGACAGCGGTGGTCTTACAATGATGTCACGAGCATGTACTAATGCCCATGCCAGGACAATATACTACAGCGCGAAAGCCGTCCGTGTCGATCACCAGGAGAGTTAAATGACCTCCTCACTCTCCGTCACGTTATTCAATCAACACGAACCGCCAGTCCAATCATCCCAGTGTCTGATCAGAGGCAGGGTAGAGGGAAAAAACTGTCAGACAGAAAGAGTAAGGAATGTGATGGAATGAAAGCACAAAAAAGTGGGGAAAGTGGCCCGAAATGAGGTAGCCGTGAGGAGCGGCGACCGGCGGTGAAAAGCCGGGGCGTCGTTGCCGCAGCTGGAGGCACGATGACGCTGATATATTCCCGCGCTGTTTATCCAGGCATCTCCCCGCCGCATCACCTGCCGCCGCCGCTGCCGCTGCCCCCTCCACGTCGACCACCGCGGCACGCGTCCGCCGCTTTTTGTGGCAGCGCTGGCTGCTGGCCGGCCCTCCGCGGCTTCTTTGGGGGCCGAGGCCTCGTCGCTACCATCGCTCTGCCCGTCCGCTCGCCGGCCTCCGCTGCGACCTCCATCCGGGTCTCGCGTTTCGCGAGGTCAGTGCTACAGACCGCCGCGGCACTCACCACCTCCCGGTAACCCACAGTCTTTACACTGAAATGACAATAATCATGGGATAGCTACACTACTGGCCATTAAAATTGCTACAACAAGAAGAAATGAAGATGATAAACGGGTATTCATTGGACAAATATATTATACTAGAACTGACATGTGATTACATTTTCACGCAGTTTGGGCGCATAGATCTTGAGAAATCAGTACCCAGAACTAGCACCTCTAGTCGTATTAACGGCCTTGATACGCCCGGGCATTGAGTCAAACATAGCTTGGATGGCGTGTACAGGTACAGCTGCCCATGCAGCTTCAACACGATACTACAGTTCATCAAGAGTAGTGACTGGCGTATTGTGACGAGCCAGTTGCTCGGCCACCACTGACCAGACGTTTTCAATTGGTGAGAGATCTGGAGAAAGTGCTGGCCAGGGCAGCAGTCGGACATTTATTGTATCCAGAAGGGCCCGTACAGGACCTCCAACATGCGGTCGTGCGTTATCCTGCTGAAATGTAGGGTTTCGCAGGGATCGAATGAAGGTTAGAGCCACGGGTGGTAACACATCTGAAATGTAACGTCCACTGTTCAAGTGCTGTCAGTGCGAACAAGAGGTGACCGAGACGTGTAACCAACGGCACCCCATACCACTACGCCGGGTGATACGCCAGTATGGCGATGACGAATACACGCTTCCAATGTGCGTTCATCGTGATGTCACCAAACACGGATGCGACCATCATGATGCTGTAAACAGAACCTGAATTCATCCGAAAAAATGACGTTTTGCCATTCGTTCACCCAGGTTCGTCGTTGAGTACACCATCGCAGGCGCTCCTGTCTGTGATACAGCGTCAATGGTAATCGCAGCCATGGTCTCCGAGCTGATAGTCCATGCTGCTGCGAACGTCGTCGAACTGTTCGTGCAGATGGTTGTTGTCTTGCAAACGTCCCCATCTGTTGACTCAGGGATCGAGACGTGGCTGCACGATCCGTTACAGCCGTGCGGATAAGATGCCTGTCATCTCGACTGCTAGTGATACGAGGCAGTTGGGGTCCAGCACTGCGTTCCGTATTACCCTCCTGAACCCACCGATTCCATATTCTGCTAACAGTCATTGGATATCGACCAACGCGAGCAGCAATCGCGATAGCCTACAATCCGACCTTTATCAAAGTCGGAAACATGATGGTACGCATTTCTCCTCCTTACACAAGGCATCACAACAACGTTTCACCAGGCAACGTCCTTCGACTGCTGTTTGTGTATGAGAAATCGGTTGGAAACTTTCCTCATGTCTGCACGGTGTAGTTGTCGCCACCGGCGCCAACCTTTTCTGAATGCTCTGAAAAGCTAATCATTTGCATATCACAGCATCTTCTTCCTTTCGGTTAAATTTCGCGTCTGTAGCACGTCATCTTTGTAGTGTAGCAATTTTAATGGCCATTAGTATATATGCACATGTACAATGGCGACATTATTGCATACACAATGTATAAAACGGCAGTGCATTAAGCGGAGGTGTCATTTGTACTCACGTGATTCGTGGGAAAATGATCCCGACGTTATTTAGGCTGCAAGAAGGGAATTAACAGACTTTGAACGCGGAATGATAGTTGGAACTAGACAAATGGAACAACCATTTCCGAAATCGTTGCGGAATTCAATACTGCGAGAGCCACAGTGTCAAGAGTGTGCGGACAACACAGTGACCGACGTCGTCCAGGTAATGAGCGAGAGTAGTGGCATTTGTCAGTGCTAACAGACAAGCAACACTGGGTGAAATAGCAGCGGAAATCAATGTTCGACGTACGAAGAACATATCTATTAGGACAATGGGGTGAAATTTGGAGTTAATGGCCTATGGCAGCAGACGACCGACGCGAGTTCCTTTGCTAACAGCACGACACGGCCTGCAGTGCCTCTGCTGGGGTCGTGACCATATCGGTGGATCCCAGCCGACTGGAAAACCGTTCCCTAGCCAAGTGAGTCGCGATTTCATTTGGTAAGAACTGATCGTAGGGTTCGAGTGTGATGCAGATTCCACGAACTCATAGTTCAAGTTGTCAACAAGACATTGTGCAAGCTGATGGTGATTCCGTAATGGTGTGAGGTGGGTTTACGTGGAAAGCCCTGGGTCCTCTGGTCCAGCTGAACCAACTGAGACCACTTTCCGCCATTTATGGAATTCATGTTCCCACACAACGATGGAAGTTTTATGGATGACAATGCTGCATGTCACCGGGTTACAGCAGTTTGCGATTGGTTTGAAGAACGTTCTGGGCAGTTAGAGCGAATGATTTCCCCGATCACCCGATATGAATCTCATCGAAAGTTTATGTGCCATAATTGAGAATCCTGCGCTGGTAACACTTTCTTAATTATATCACCGCGCAGAATCCACAGCTGTGATACATGTTATTTAAACTGAAGGTGGAGGGGAAGAAAGGAAAGGGAAGAAACTACTGATGTGAGCTGCATCGAGACTTCATGTGGAATCACCGGTGAGGAATAAAAATGCCTTTTGGACCGGGATTCGGTCCCGAGAACTTCTACTTACTAGGCAGTTGCTTTAATCACTGTGAAACCCTGACACACTGTTTATCGCCCGTGCACGAACTATCTCAGCAGACCTCCCAGCCAGTCATACATCGACTGAGGGCCACCTATTAGCAGCCGACGTCTATGTCCTTTATGCTCTCTACTCTGATATTCCCGCAGAACGTCGATTGCATTTATGCATCCGCACTGAACGTGGTTGATTCATTGCCAATAGAGGCGAATCAATTATATGAATGGGTGGTGTCTGCTTTTTCGGACAAGTCTGAAGGAACAGACACCACGCGGTATCCACAGCTCTGATAAAATATTTTGTAAAGTGATGGTGGAGGGGAGGGAAGGGAAAGGATAGGGAAGGAACTGTTGATGTCAGCTGCATCCGGACTTTATGCACAATCAGTTCAAATGTTCAAATGTGTGTGAAATCTTATGGGACTTAACTGCTAAGGTCATCAGTCCCTAAGCTTACACACTACTTAACCTAAATTATCCTAAGGCCAAACACACACACCCATCATGCCCGAAGGAGGACTTGAACCTCCGCCGCGACCAGCCGCACAGTCCATGACTGCAGCGCCCTAGACCGCTCGACTAATCCCGCGCGGCGCAGAATCAGTGGCACTAAGACAAAATGTGTACCAGACTGCTTACACAGAGCTAGGTTGAAAGCCTCAAGGCTAAAGAGGATAGAACAAACATAAAAAAGGTGCAATACCAACGGCTGAAGCCCACAACTGACTTTCAAAATTTTAAAATATATTACCATAATCTTGTAAGGCAGAAGGCCTCAGTGTTTTCACTTAAGGGGAAATTTTAAGATTAAGGCTTTAAGCGGCTGAAGGCCCACAGTTGATTTTCCAAAAAATCAAAAAATAACTTAAACCTTAAATTTTAAGTGGCCGAAAGCACACTAAATGTAAAGGCAACGCAACGACAATACCTAAATTTAAGAATAAGGTTTTAAGCGGCTGAAGGCCCACAACTGATTTTTCAAACATTCAAAATACCTTAAACCTTTAGGTTTTAAGGGGCTGATAGCGCACTAAATGAAAAGATAGCACAACAACCGCCAGAATTCAAACTCACTTATACGGGCTGAAGGCCCTTGATTTACATAAAACACAAAACTTTTTTTTTCTTTTAAAGTATTGGCTATAATAGATTATCAAAAAAAATGGTTCAAATGCCTCTGAGCACTATGGGACTTAACATCTTAGGTCATCAGTCCCCTACAACTTAGAACTACTTAAACCTAACTAACCTAAGGACATCACACAACACACAGCCATCACGAGGCAGAGAAAATCCCTGACCCCGCCGGGAATCGAACCCGGGAACCCGGGCGTGGGAAGCGAGAACGCTACCGCACGACCACGAGATGCGGGCAATAGATTATCAACAGACCATTAACCACCCATGAAAAGGACAGTATAGACAACAACAACGGCACTCAGACGCTTCCTAGGGGGGTGGGGGCTGGGCCTGCCCTCGAAGAAACATTAACGTTCACGTAGGTGAGACAGGCGGTGAGCGCAACTACACTTGATCCGTCGGTAACCCAACCAAGAGACAGTCACGGACCGGTCGATAAAACGACTTGCTAGCCACCAATCAGTACATGCAAATTCAAAGACCAAACTGTTACGGACGTAGAATGAAGTTTTCACTCTACAGTGGAGTGTGCGCTGATATGAAACTTCCAGGAAAATTAAAAATTAGTGCCAGACCGATTCTCGAACTCGGGACCTTTGCCTTTCGCGGGCAAGTGCTCTACCAACTGAACAACCCAAGCACGACTCACGCTCCGTCCTCACAGCTTTAATTCCGCCAATACCTCGTCTCCTACCTTCCAAACTTCACAGAAGCTCTTCTGCTGAGATGAGGTACTGGCGGAATTAAAGCTGTGAGGACGGAGCGTGAGTCGTGCTTGGGTTGTTCAGTGGGTAGAGCACTTGCCCGCGAAAGGCAAAGGTCCCGAGTTCGAGTCTCGGTCTGCCAGGAAGTTTGTTACGGGTGTGATTATCCACTATGAAATATGTATTAAGCCGTCAAAACTACACACCATGTTGGACAGCGACAACAGGTGAGGAAAAGACACTGCCTAAAATTAAGTTAGTGGCCAGGGCAGGTAACCGGAACACTAACGGTCACGAGGCAGAAGATTCTGCTGGTACACTTGAATTGTAGTGAACCAATATAGTTAATTCCACCGTAAGGCGGCTCGATTTCACCAATACAAACACTCGGTGATGCTCACAGGAAAAGCTCCCCAACAGCGAACCACCGAAACGAACAGCACAACATGAACGGACGTGGCTTGGGTACTTAAGAACTACTCAGCTTTGACGTCCTGGGCCGGTGAGCAACGAACCTCACACTATTCGGTGTCCGAATTATTAGCATCTGTGCTCCTTCAGGATTGGGGAGGCGCTGGGGAATATTTTGACTTCTTTGCAGAGGCAGTCTTAATTCTTTTTGTGGGGCGGCAAGATGCATTGGAGCAAGGTGGTGATTTTAATTCCACCCTCCATCCGAAAGATCAGCTGCCGCGTCATTCACCTTGTGCAGAGCTTACCTTGATCGTCGACCGCCTCCAACTTATGGACACGTGGGAACACGTTAATGGCGACCTCTCCAGTTTGACGCACTACGTTACACATTCTTCTGGTCACCTCGATCGCTTTTGTACCTCGCACTCGCTGATTCGAGAAGCCCGACCGGCTGAGATTTGGTATGTCGCCTTTTCCGACTATGTAGCGTATGTCTGGGCAGTCACTCTCGACCGTCAGAGGATGTGGCATGACAGATGTGTTTCGAAGCTGCACATGGCCCTCCTGAATTCTCCTGACTGTCGGCAGCTTATTGAGGTGACTTGGATTCGCACTGCCGCCGCCTTGGCGCTTACCTGTTGCATTGTCATGCTGGCTGTCCAGTGCAAAACCTGCCCTCCTCCGGGCCATGACCGTGTGTGGCACAATCTCGATAGCATGGAGGAGCCAATCCTTGCACTTTTATTATTAAGTGTTGAGGGACTGCTTTACGACGCCTTTCTCGCTGAACGACGCACAATAGTGAACCGCGCCAAAGCAGAGGTCACAGTCTTCACGCGCCGCCACATTGAAGGGACGGTGGTGCAAACCCATACTTGTAACCATATGGTATTGGAAGCTCCATCGATGTACCACCTTCTAGCAGACGATGGCGGTGCCAGGTCCTGATTCGAACCACCAATGTTGACGAAGGTAGGGCAACGTGACACCCAATGCAGCAATGGATTCGACTTTCACGCCCATTATGCTAGGCTGTACGCTAACCACCCACATTCACCGGCTGTCGTTGAAGAAGTCAGTCGGATCGCGTTCGGTACGACATCAGAGGAGGCACCAGTAACAGAAAAGTGAGTCCTTATTTCTATCCGAGTGGGAGCTGCTAACAAGTAAGGCGGCGTGACGGCATCCCCCTCGAATTTTACCCTGGTTTCCGACATTTCTTAGCGCCCACGTAGCCTGTTATCTGTGGAGAACTGATGTCTTCCGTGGTGAGGGTCCCCGGTGCCTTTCTGGAGGGCCTTATTGTCCCTATTCATAAATTCGACGTGATCTACACGTCAAACACTATCGCCCCTTGACCCTGCTAAATATCGACACGAAGATCTTTACACGCCTTTTGGCAGCACGATTTAAGAAGACAGCCCGTCATGTCCTGACCTACGATCAAGCATCACTAGATGGCGCGTACACCTGTTGGACAGCGCTCTGCGTCTATAGAGATCTGATTGCCCTCGCTCATTATCTGCCCGCAACTTTGGCATCCTTAGACTTCAGCTAGGCATTTAATCGGGTCAATCATTCTTTTCTTACGGCTGTTCTCCATCATATGGAATACACAGAAACTATTGTTGAGGTGGTAATTCGTCTCCTAAACGGCGCGACATCCCGGATGCATAATGTATAATGTATAATGGTAGCATCCGATTCTGATCAGACGCGCGGTGTGACAGAGGGGCCCCCTGTCGGAGCAGCTATACGCCTTCACCCTAGAAACATTGTCACATGGTCTACGACAACGAATGACGGGGATGTCGCTCGGTGGACATCGGTTTCACTGCACCCCCTATGCGGTCGATTTGGTCCTGTTTTCGAAGTGCCGACAATACCGGGGCGGCAATTGCATGGGTGGCGACCTACGGTAGGGCCCTGGGTAGCTCCCTCAATGTACGTAAATCATAATCCTGCCTGAGCGTACCGTTAACCCACTCATTATGGCCGATACCTTAAGCCCTCTTAGCATCGATTTCACGGCTGCCCTGTGGCACTCTGCGGCCCTCAACTGCAGAAGGCTGCTGCAACGGATCAGTTTTGCACTCGCTGAAAATCGCCTTCTCTCCCTGGACCTCCTGCAACGTACGCGCTATGTCAACACCCACACAGCATCGCAAACCCTTCACATGGCACAAGCTCTTCTGGTCCCACACACCATGTTAGTTGCGATGGATTCCTTAGTTAGCCAGGGGATGATTATCAAATCCCGCTATGAATCCCTCACCCTTCCCCGGCTCGAGTGTATGTGAGTCTGTACTGGACAGATCTCGGGCCCTTTTTGTCTTAGTTCTTAGTGGACGATTTGACGGCGTTGCCCGACAGGCGTTACAAGTGTACTGCTTGATGCATATGCCCCAGCCTTGTTGGCTCCTTCAGTGATATTGACGGACATTCCAGGGCCTTTCTGTAACATCGGTCTCTTTTTTCTGGTTCACAACTACCTTTCTGGTTCTTTACCGCATGTGCGCTTGTTACTGACAAAAGTGGTCTACACTGAGATGAAACTGGCCCGCGCCCTAGTACAGAAGTACCGGCACTGTAGGTGGCGCAAAATATTGCAGGTGGTGAGTGACCCTTCCTTTGGCACTGCTGCACGTGGTATATCACCGTCAACGGGAAACAACCGAATCGTTCTCCTCTACACCAAGTTCACCTAGCTCTGCGTCAGATGCGGGGTTCCGGGCACGGACGATCATAGCTTCGTTTGTGGTCCAGACGTCTGCCCCTTGGTCCAGCGAATTTTGGCATTCCTCACAAGTTATATTCCTGACCCAATAGAAACGTAAACGATGTTGTTCCCGGATGACGTGTTCTATCTGTAGGCGAAGATTCATTCTGTGAACTATTCCGCGGCCTTGCGTCCTCGATATCCTTTTGCCACTGCAAGAAGAGTATTCTCAGTTTTTGGACTTATGCTGCCAACGACATAACACCATTGTCCAAAATCCGAAATACAGGCAATATTTTCCAGCTGCACTCCAAGCTCCTTTAGAGTGCAGTTGGAATGTCCCTGCAATGCGCAATTGATATGAAGCACTAATATTTATTTTTATTTAATTTTTTATTTATTTACTTAATACTAAGATCCCCAACGGTATTCTCATTTATTTCTGGAAGGTGTGCATGGATTTGTCCACAACTACTGGCGGCTTTCAGGGACCTCACTCTACAGGCCCGAAAGAATAATCTCTGTTGCAAACATCTCTTACCCTTCCTCTCCTTCCCTTTTCTCCTTTCTTAGTTTAGGTAGAACCGTTGGGAATTGCGTAGTTAGGGGCCAAGGCCTGAAGTGGTGCAGATATTTTTGTTTTTAGGGCCAAAGTGGCGGTGGCAAACAGACCCCCCTTTTTATGGGTTCTCTTATAACAAGAAAAGAAAGATGGTTACTGCAAATGTCTAGTAAGCAGGAGGTCCAGGGTACGAATCCCAGTGCAGCACACATTTACACTCGTTACCACCGATTCCGCATAAAGTTCTGGTGCAACTGACGTCAATAGTTCCTTCGCATCCTTTCCTTTCTCCCTACTCCACCTTCAGTTTACATAACATTATGTAATTAATGGTTGGACATTTCGAGTGAACGTAACTTTTCAAGTTAATCGCTTAGATTTTATGGCAGCCTAAACATCAGCCTTTCTATTTTTTTTTTTTCGAAAGACGGGAATAATATCACATTAAGAGGAGCACATGACCCGGAGGCCCACCGCACGGCGTCCATGGAGACGAGGCGCACGCCAAAGCTTAAGTCCTGGTGTTGACTTACTACTTATGTACCGCATTTTTAAAATGTGACTATGCCTAGTAAGGCTGTTTTAGTTTTATTTCTAGACCATGCCCTCTTAGACAGATTATAGATTCAGGTATATCTTCTCAAAAATGGTTCAAATGGCTCTGAGCACTATGGACTTAATATCTAAGGTCATCAGTCCCCTAGAACTTAGAACTACTTAAACCTAACTAACCTAAGGACATCACACACATCCATGCCCGAGGCAGGATTCGAACTTGCGACCATAGCAGTCGTGCGGTTCCGGACTGCAGCGCCTAGAACCTCACTGCCACCGCGGCCGGCTATCTTCTCAAGAAGGCTCAATTATCTGGGCTGACACCTAGTTAAAGGTTGGTTTCAGTCCGCAAAAGAGGCTGATAGTTTCATGTATATTAGATTATCACGACTGCTGACTGTGCTGCAATGTTGAAAGCACAATGACTGAAAATAATTGTATTGAAAAAAACAGTGCTGTAGGTCTTGTTTTATACACTGAGGTGACAAAAGTCATGCAGTAGCGATGTGGACATATACAGATGGCGATAGCATCGCTTACATAAGGTATAAAACGGGAGTGCATTGGCGGAACTGTCATTTGCGCTCAGTTGATTTATGTGAGAACGTTTCCAACGTGATTATGGCCGCACGACGGCAATTAACAGACTTTGATCGCAGAATGGTAGTTGTAGCTAGATTCATAAGACATTCAATTTCGAAATCGTTGGGGAATTCAATATTCTGACGTCTACAGTGTCAATAGAGCGTTATGACAGTGCGGCGAAATTTGACATTAATGGACTATGGCAGCAGACGACCGACGCTAGTGTCTTTGCTAACAGCACGACATCGCCTGCAGTGCCCCTCCTGGGCTGGTGACCATATCCGTTGGAGGCTAGAAGACTGGAAACCGCGGCCTGGTCAGATAAGTCCCGATTTCATGTGGTAAGAGCTTATAGTAGGGTTCAAGTGTGGTTCAAACTCTACGAGGCCATGGACCCAAGTTGTCAACAAGGCACTGTGTAAACTGGTGGTGGCCCTGCAATGGTGTGGGTTGTGTTCATATGGAAGGGACTGGCTCCTCTGCACCAACTGAACGGATAATGGACTGGAAATGGTTATGTTCGGCTACTCTGAGAACATTTTCAGCCATTCATGGACTTCATGGTCCCTAAGAACGACGAAATATTTGGGGATGACAATGCGCCATGTCTCTGGGCCATAGTTGCTCGCAATTGGTTTGAAGAACATTCTGGACAATTAGAGCGAATGATTTGGCCACCCATCGAACATTTATGGGACGTAATCGAGATGTCAGTTCGTACACAAAATCCTGCATCGGCAACGCTTTCGCTATTATGGAAGACAATAGAGGCAGCATGGCTCACCATTTCTGCAGGGTACTTCCAACGACTAGTCGGGTCAAAGCCACGTCGAGCTGCTACCCTACTCAAGAGGCAAGGAGGTCCGTCACGATATTAGGATGTATGCCATGACTCTTTTCACCTCAGTGTACATCGATCTAAAGATTATAAACGGTGGTGGGAATAAAACAACTTACAGAAGAGCAGCCGAGATGGTTATTTTCGAGTTTATTTTGTTCACTAAGGTCATGTAGGGAAAAAAATAGAACACTTGTACCACGATGACTGGCGAAAGATTCGAACACCACTCTCCCAATACGGACTCGATGTGTCTAGCACTGTCCCACCTCATTCGGTTTTGGATACGTATTTATCTCTGGTTTTTCCTAACTGACGTATGTGTCAGACTGCGGTTCATGATTCGTTATATAGTGTGCTAGCTGAATACCAAATGTTGCCCCATTATGTATTTATTGTAATTCTATTAATCTCTTCCTTCCCCCTCTACTGTCCTATCTTTGCCCATTTCCTAGTTCCTCCTCTCCACCTGTCCATGTCTTCCTTCCCCTTCTCTCTCCACATTCTCACCCCCAAACTAATAGGAAGTTTCTGGTTCTTAGCCCCACAATATTTCTTTCCAGATAGAACGTGGCATGTGTACTAAGTTTGGTTGAAATCGATACAGTGGCTTAGGAGGAGATGTGGAGCATACGTATGTACACTTTTATAATATGTATGGATAAATGTGCACACTGTTGCAACTGTGCGAGCCGGTTGGAACGTGAGATTACCCATTCCACAAACAACAGGGAGTGTCGGAATACTATGAGAGCATGAAATGTTGTTCCTGAACGTCAAGACATAGTAGGGAATCCTTTGGTAGACAAGGCGCCAAGACGAATAACTTCCAGTATTCAAGGTTTAATGTTTAAATGATTAAGAAACTATTCATAGAAAGCAGAAGACTATGTTTGCACTGATGTCTACATACCTGCAGTTTCAGTTATTCGAAATTGACCTGCAAGGATTAATAAGAGAATAAATTTAATATTGCGGTTGATTGGTGGACTTACGACGAGTCACAAAAGTGCGGGCGTCGCAGGCAGGCTGGAAAGAGGACAACCCACCTCAGTCCAGTACTGCCATCAATTGGGTACAAGTAAAAATCACGAGTGCTACTTCTCCTTTAATAAAACCATTTGAAGTTTTATGCTGAGTAGTGCGACGATTGTAGCTAAAGAAACATGGAAATAAATGCCGTGTATTGGTTTCCGAATATTACTGTGGTCGAAAAGTTGAGACTCCGCGGTCGTTACTGTCACTGATGATTTCAGACTGACTCTCAGATAGCCTCGATTATGAAAACACATTTTTCTCATTTGTATTTGAATTAATAAAGTAAGTGGCTTTCCATGTAGTGAGACTTTATTTTGATATCGTAGTAGTATTCCTGGAACCACTCCAAGCTTCACTGTCTTTAGACCGCATTTTAGGAGTTGCGGCCTACGGAGGAGAAACTCAATGGGTCATCAAGACAGCTTTAGAAATGACCTAAGAAACCTCCTCGTGGTTATCTAAAGAAGAAGCGAGCGAAATTTCCTAGAAATTACCTTCGCCGTTTATTGAACGTAACCATCATCAAACAACCTTTCACAAATAACAACTTGCGTGGTTAGTGTGTCCGGCTTAGTAACGCATCGTGACAGGAATATTTCTTCTCGTTCATTTATTGGACAGGAGAGAAAACTCCACACTCTTTCTTTCCGCTATGCACATTCGTGCTACTCCATGAGGGATCAGAAAGAAGCAATACCTTGACTAAGCAGACTAAAAAAAAAAAGAGCTATTAGTCATAAAGAAATATCCTGTGTAAATATTAACTTGGCTGTGAAGGAAGGCCGCAGTTGGAGTCCCGATTACACCGCGCGTTACGGCGAAAAATGGAGTCATTGTGCCTCGTCCAGGTCACTCCGGTGGTGTGAAATTTCAATAATCTGGACAATGGAGACAGAGTGTCGGTACTTCTGAACACGGCCGGCGTATTTGTTTTGCAGCGGGGATTCAGTTTCTGGCCCGTGTGTGTTCGGTCAGCTGGAACGCTTCCAGCGTCTCATTTCACGCGCATTACCCTCCACCGATAGCGGCGCATGGAGAATAAGCTGACAGCACCGTGGGAGTACGGCTTTCTCGGTCCGTGTACAACATTAGTGAGTATAATAGTGCCAACACGAAGTTTTGTAGTTCACTCTGTGATTGGAGTAAAGATTATTGTTGGCAATTATAATTTATCCCTTATTTCTCTAGCACGAAAGGTTTAACTGAGCAGTATCAAGGTGGGCCGTCGATTGTATTCCACCACAAGCGACAGAATCATACGAAGTAAATCGCTGAGTCGTTCAGCTGAGCCGTCAAACATCCATATTCCGTTTGGCTCACTGCCTTATGAAAGCTCTCTAATACAACGGGATTGCGTGTCAAGTACGTAACAGAAGAGCATCAGTATGTTGTCACCACCACTTTTGGTTTTCACGGAAAAAACCGCAGATTACATTTCTTTTCACGCGAAGATTTTAACTGTTACCTTCAAATCTATTTTCAATGTGTTGTTGTGGTCTTCAGTCCAGACACTGGTTTGATGCAGCTCTCCATGCTGCTCTATCCTTTGCAAAGTTGTTCACCTCCCAGTACCTACTGCAAACCTACATCCTTCCGAATCTGTTTACTGTATTCCTCTCTTGGTCTCGCTCTACGATTTTTACCCTACGTGCTGCCTTCCAATACTAAATTGGTGATCCCTTGGTGCCTCAGAACATGTCCTACCAACCGATCCCTTCTTCTAGTCAAGTTGTGCCACAAATTTCTCTTCTCCCCAATTCTATTCAATACCTCCTCATTAGTTATATGACCTACCCATCTAACCTTCAGCATTCTTCTGTAACACCACATTTCGAAAGCTTCTATTCTCTTCTTGCCCAAATTATTTATCGTCCACGTTTCACTTCCATACATGGCTACGCTCCATACAAATACTTTCAGAAACGACTTCCTAACACTTAAATCTATACTCGATGTTAACAAATTTTTCTTCTTCAGAAACGCTTTCCTTGCCATTGCCAGTCTACATTTTATATCCTCTCTACTTCGACCATTATCAGTTATTTTGCTCCCCTAATAGCAAAACTCCTTTACTACTTTAAGTGTCTCATTTCCTAATCTAATTCCCTCAACATCACCCGACTTAATTCGACTACATTCCATTATCCTCGTTTTGTTTTTGTTGATGTTCATCTTATATCCTCCTTTCAAGACACTGTCCATTCCGTTCAACTTCTCTTCCAGGCCCTTTGCTGTCTCTGACAGAATTACAATGTCATCAGCGAACCTCAAAGTTACAGTAGAAACATTTAAATCCATCAGTTATATAGTATAAACATAAAATTATCGCTGAACTAGTGGATATGCTGTCATTTCACATAATGTGATTGCGTCAATTCCTAGTTTGTATAGATTTAGACAGTGAAATCAGTCGTCGGCAGGCTATGGCAGCATCATTGATTACTGGTACTACAAAGCGTTAAAAGAGATGGAAAAATATTTTCGTTTAGTCAGAGTTTCTGCATCCGTAGCTGAGTATTCAGAATGGCTGACGACAATCCAGAGGGCCTTCGTTGAGTTTGCGGTACCACCAGTGGAATTTTCCTTAGTGGAAGGACTATGAGGCATTCGGATATGACAGTGGCCCGATTTGGGACAGCATTGGAACGTGAGAGCAGACATGCTTGTCGTGAAGGTTCTGGGCAAGCACGGCCGACCACCACAACGGAGGATCGCCGCATTGTGTGTCAGTACATCGTAACATCTTCACATGTGAGCCTGCCATCCAAAACATAGAAAATGGTCTCTCTTCAGCGTTCCGTCTCATCTCGCGTCACTGGTCGGAGACTAGCAGCAGCCATATCAGGGAAATTTCGTCCCGTGCATGGTCTGCATAGTCTGCCGTTAACACAACAACACAAACGGCTACATTTGGAATGGTGCCACAACCAGGAAGCATGTACTGTGGATGAATGGCGTCACATTGTACTCAGCGATTAATCGCGCTTCTGCACTATCCTGTACGAGCGAGTGTGGCGGAGACCAGGGGAGCCGTCCCGTACTTCCAACGTTTAGACAGGGACAGAGTTGTCACTCCTGAGATCATGGTGTGGGTAGCCATTGGGTATGATTAGAGGTCACGGCAGGTTCTGACCGAGAGGTGACGACTCGGCGGTAAGTCATCGGCATCCTGCTCCGTCATGTGTTACCTGTCATGTGAAAGTATCATGGTGACGATTTTCGACAGGGTTGTGCTCGTCCACACATGGCATTCTGAGGTGCTCACGTGGACTGCAAGAGCAGCAGATTCGTCCCGGATGGAATATCTGTTGAACCAGAACGGACGTTTGTTCCCAGTGCTTGTATCTCGGATATCATGGAACAGTTACTATGGTTACGGGCCGGCTTGCCACAGGAGAGAATAGAGTGCATAGTGACACACTTCCCAACCGAAAAAGCCCACTCGTCCAGACCAGAGGGATGCTGCGTCACACTGGTTAGTGGACTCATACTGCCAAATTCTTTGTAAATTTGACTTGACTGTGCATTTAGCGAGATGGCGTCACTTATCCTCTCAACTGGTGAAGTTTCATTTCGTTTCCTTGTTCTTTGCGTTTCACGTTTTGTCAGGCATTGCTTATAAAACTCCAAGTCATTTTACATTATACCGCAGACAAACACGTGCCGAGCAACGCTGTGAGGAAGATAATGACCCATCACGGATCAATAGTCGTTTTAGATTGTTCCTGCGAAAGCAAAGAGGACTTCATCACCGGTTTAAGCGAAGCCGAAGCCACGTAACAAACCTAAAATGTATGACGCTAAAATGAGCATAGGCAGAGCGACGTGAGAAGCATTCAATGAATCAGCAACTAAATTTTTTCTAAACAATCGGTCTAAAACTCCTAAGAACCTTTTATTTTATGTAAAATCAATAAGCGGATCTAAATCTTAGGTGAGAGCCACTGTAGTTGGATCACTCTTTGCGACAAGTCACTGAAAATAAAAACTATCGTACCCTTATCAAATAATATTAATGGAGCAGACACAGAAGATACAACGAAAAGCTGCGTTTTTAGTTGCTGGATCGTTTACTCGAAGCGAGAGAATTAGACAGATGCTCAACAAAGCAGACGCTGTAAGAGAGGCGTTGAGCATCAAGGAAAGGTGTAGTGTTGAAATTTCGTGGGCGTACTATCTAGGGAGGGCCGAGAACGTTTTATTTTCCCCATCGTCGAACTCTTGAAATTATAACTCAGGGAAAATAAGAGAAATTAGATATCATGCGAAGTTTTACCAATAGCCACTATTACGATGCGCCATTCATGAACGGAACATGAAATAGGGGCAATGGCAGTGGTAACATTTACATCTACATCTACATACATACTCCGCAAGCCACCTGACGGTGTGTGGCGGAGTGCACCTTGAGTACTTCTATCGGTTCTCCCTTCTATTCCAGTCTCGTATTGTACATGGAAGGAAAAATTGTCGGTATGCCTCTGTGTGGGCTCTAATCTCTCTGATTTTATACTCATGGTCTCTTCGCGAGATATACGAAGGAGGGAGTAATATACTGCTTGACTCCTCGGTGAAGGTATGTTTTCGAAACTTCAACAAAAGCCCGTACCGAGCTACTGAGCGTCTCTCCTGCAGAGTCTTCCACTGGTGTTTATCTATCATCTCCTTAACGCTTTCGCGATTGCTAAATGATACTGTAACGAAGCGCGCTGCTCTCTGTTGGATCTTCTCTATTTCTTCTGTCAACCCTACCTGGTACGGATCTCACACACCCTTCTCCATACACTGTTAAGCGGATGGCAGTACTGCTCTGGATCGTCACTTGTGCCATGAGACATACCTACAGCGAAGATATCCAGGTCGGACGACATCTGAATGTCCCCATCGACATTAGTACGCTAATAGCAAGTTTACATCTAATAGTTTAGAAAAGGGACGACCAATATCTACAACTCCAAATATAGAGGAGATTCTGGATCCTTTGCACACGACTCCTCCCATCAGCGCACGAAGATTAGCAGTACAAGTGAATGTTCATCTCCCGAGACTTTTGCGAGATTAGCAGTTGCATCCCTACCATCTGCAACGTGTACGGTCCCTGCCACCACTAGGTTACCACACCAGACATATTCCGCCAGTGATCCAATGTTTCATGATGGACAGATAGGTAGAGGTAGAGATAGGTAGAGGTAGAGATAGGTATTTCTTGGCCTCCACGCTCAGCAAGTTGGAACCCTATCGATTTCTACATGTAGAACCATTTAAAATTCTTGGTGTATTCGTCTTTGGTGCCTGACATTGAACCCCTTCGGAAACGAATTGTAGCAGATTGTGAAGAAATACTGGTATTGCTTGAATTTGGGACTGTGTTTGCAGGGCCATAAGAAATCAATCTGAGAACTGTATTGAAGCAGGAGGCGCACATTTTGAACACATGTAAAGATAATTTCCTGCAACAGGAAAAACCTTCCGGTGAATATCTCTTTTTCGAAGGCTATAACTCGGAAACCAATCATTTCTGAGTATACGTGAAATGAACATTTTTTTTTGTCCACATACTGGGATATGCACCTGAAATCATGCACTCTATTTTTGAAACATCCTTTATATTCTGAAATGATTATTGATTCTACTTGCTTACGATTACCACAATTTCTCAGAATTCTGGGAGAAAGATTATTTGTAAATCAGGAACTAGAAGGGACTAACCTCGTAATCGAAACCACATAGCACAAGCAGACAATGGGCTGCTACCTTCGTTGGAGGACAGGTGCTAATTGTGCCAAGGGAATCGCCGCAGGGTCGACATTTGCAGTTATTTCGAATATGGCTCTACGAAATGATTTTAACGAGATAGCGATGAACGTCTTGTTGGAAGTCAGGTCGCTCACACGGATGGTCGCTGCATGCTGCCAAGGTCGATAGAAGTCCTCCACACATCAATCTTACTTTGCATAATTCCCTGTTAGATACGTAATCGTGTAGCAGTATCGAGTAGCAGTCTTACGGAAAAAAGCACTATATGATTCCGGCGGGAGAGATTCATGTTAGATAGCGCCGCCTGCCAAAGATGAGAGGGTACAGAAGGCACATTTGCAGTTTGTCTGTCTTCATGTTGGTTATTATGCGAGTGTTACTTAGGTGTTTTATATTGTGAGGAAGCTCCTGGCTGTCCATTGGATATATCACGTGACTTACTTTTGGAATCGCCGCCACAAGCCATGCCCAAGGTTCTTCAGATCATTTGCTTCATCGTATTTGTGCCTTGTCGCGTCCTAAGGTGAAATAACTGCGTGGATAAATATTGAATTTACATTTGTTTTGCAGATTTCATGCTTAGATTAACTAAACAATAGCTGACACCAACAGAAAAATGCTTCTGTCAGAGTACAAAAAAGGCGAATATGCCCCTCTTTAAAAGTCTCTCACAGAAAAGTGGGGAACCAGCTGCCCCAGTTGTCATTATGCCTTCCCCGTCAATAATTTTGGCATGTTACCATATTTGCACTCTTTTAACGCAGAACGTTTTATATCCTTAGCCTCTCTTTGTAGTGAAGTCTTCGTACTCATCACCTCCCTCTCACTGCCACTGTCCATACATATATCTCTTCCACTGACCCCTTTTTTTCCCAATGACACTATCTCCTGTCTGTCTCTCTCCCTCTTGTCACTGTACGTATTCATCGCTCTTCCTTGCAGTTGTCTCCTTCTCGGCCACTTTCACTGTCTTTCCGTCACTATGCCATTCACTTTGTACTATTATTTTTCTCCCTCAGTGCCGCTGTTTCTTTCCTCCACGTTTACAGTATGCTGTTTTTCCCTTCAACCACCGTTGTCTCCTCTCCACACACTTCGTTGGGGATGGTTCACTCGGGGTTTAACACGTTGTTTTAGGGGGTAGGGGAAAACGAGCAAACTTTTTCATGTTCACCGGTCTGGTGGGAGGGAGGTATTCACAACTCCCAAGCCTATATATGGTCTCCACTCATCCCTCTTTTTCATTTACAATATTCCTTTTTGAGCTCCAACTGAAGCATGTTCAGTGGCTTCCTTCTTTTTCCTTGTCAGAGGAGAGTGTTCTGCCTATGTAATATATATATATATATATATATATATATATATATATATATATATATAGATCAGTAAAGTTTGGTTAGTTCATTTACTACGGCACATTTACTTAGCTTGACACATATAAAAATACAAATAAGTACTCACAGTGTAAGGTTCAAACAAAATCGATTCCCGTCGAACGCAAATTCACTTTACACTACGTGACATTAAAACGCATTACATTTTTTGGCAACTTCTGTAATATACTAAAAATGCGTTAAAATGCATTGTTTGATTCGCACATACAAAGAACTACGTATGACAACAAATGTTTAGTAAGGTGCTTACTTCGCCTTGTGGTACCATGAAATAATTTCCAAGTCAAGAACCATATACACGGATGAAGTGTCCGTTATACAGAGACAGTGAAAAAATGGTAAATAAAAACATAGTTTGGTGATCTCTCAACCCTTATAATGGCCCCAGAAACCTTGACATATGTTTATTCCGTCAATTAAAACTACATTTACGCCTCAGACTGGATATTAGTGCATAATTTATGTTCGTAATGTATGTGCTTGAACGATTGGCACTCGATAATGGATAATGATACCGGAAAACGATTCACTTTTCCGCGAGAAAATTGTCTTAAGAACACTTGGTAAAAATTTGAACAATTTGCCGTGAATAGAAACTATAGAAGTGGCCACTACCCCAAACTGGTACTTTTGGTACCCTCAAGTAATGGTTCTTTAGCGTTTTCTCTGTAACGGCCCATGAACAAATGCTTCTTTTACAAGGCGTCTGAGGAACACAATCGACCATTCCTAATGTAGAAGAACCAACCGTTTTCCTCTAAGGCCACGAGCTATCTAAAACACAGATCCAGAGATATGACCCCTGAAAAATTACAATTTGGCAGCCCGCTTTTTGGAACGTATTGGTAGGACCGGTTCACAAATCTGTAATGATCGATATATGTCATGACGCCTTCCATTTTCATGCACCAGCTAGTACTGTTCGCTGTAATTGCACAGAATAAGGTGTTGATTAAGATAACATATCGTCTCATTATAATAATGAATGCTTTCTAAATCCGTATAGGTCGCAAAAATGTTACCAATCATCGTATATCAGTGACAAAATATAGAGTATTAACGTTATCAACCACTCAGTTGAATTGTGACAAATATTCCTCAGACTTATTTCAGCAACATAAAAAAGCTTCATTTTCCCCTGTGGTAGAGTTCCGAACAAATCACATTTTTATTTCTCTCATAAATCAGAATTAGCCAACGAGTAAATTTGTGTCTGTCGTACAATCGCACACGTCACTTATTGTACTATCCATTCTGTTTTTTAGCTTGAATATCATCTTCATTTTTTGCTTAATGGAGCCCCTTTGCAAGTTCTTCACTTGCACTTCTAGACTGAATTAATTTCACTGTTTGATCATGTTATGAGAAATATGGCAATTCAGTGTCAATTTTCTCTTGCCAGCCCGAAATACAATAAAGTCTGTATTCTATCTAATTCCGATGCATCATCGTGAACATATTCTGTTAAGGCAACTACCTGTGGGAAGTAGAGCATTGCTGTGACACCATTGTTTCGAAAGACAAAGCGTCTGATGCATGGTTTTCTTTAACTGCTTAACGTCGGTGCTCCGAAAAACGTAATCGTATGAATCTTGCAGATGACGGTCACTATACGACTCTTTTTCCTCTTGTGTTCAGAATTCAGTCACAGGAATTAGTTTTGAAGACTTTGACATCTCCCGGTTTTGGTACCACGCAGAAGATTCTTTGTAGTGTGGTACAGGCCATGGTTGAACTGTCATAATTACGAATTACCGCCAGTCAACGCTCTGTTTTATGAACTTCTACCCCCGCAACAATACCGGCACTCGTCCCCTTATGTGAGTTCCTGTCTCACATCACTTTTGACTGATACATTTTGTTCCCATGAGACATACCATTTCCGTACCGTTACATACGGTTGCGTACTTGACGAAATACCTCAGAATCATAACCCAATAATTTTTCAGAAGACGCGAGAAGTAGCGCTTTCATCACTATTAAAGGCTCAACACCCACATCATCTCGTACTTAACAGCAACCCCTTCACTCAGAGTGAGAAAGGCCGTGCAGTGATTAAGGAAGTGCCGGCCAGAATGGCTGAGCGGTTCTAGGCGCTACAGTCTGGAACAGCGCGACCGCTACGGTCGCAGGTTCGAATCCTGCCTCGGGCATGAATGTGTGTGATGTCCTTAGTTCAGTTAGGTTTAAGTGGTTCTAAGTTCTAGGGGACTGATGAACTCAGAAGTTGAGTCCCATAGTGCTCAGAACCATTTGAATCATTTTTTGATTAAGGAAGTTAATTTGTAAAATGATGTTGGGGCTGTGGGGCAACAAGACTGCCTCTGTGATTTAGCTAATCAGTTTTCTAGTGGTGGTGAATGTATGGTTACTGCCACTTGAGATATCTAATAGCGACTAACAAACTAACAATCAGGACTTTTTTGGTACATTATAAGAATAAGACAACGCTGATGTATTAGCTCAATAGTGGACTTTAAAATTTATGACGGCATTCTGAATAGTAGTGACTCCGAAAGTGTGAAAACTATTAACTTTTTAAATAAAAGAATTATCTGGAGCCCTCTGACGCTAGAAGTCTCCGAATTGTTGCATGTAACATGGCGGTGTGTAACGTAACTATGTTGATGCATGAGAAACAGCCGGCCGGAGTGGCCGAGCGGTTCTGGGCGCTATAGTCTGGAACCGCGCGACCGCTACGGTCGCAGGTTCGAATCCTGCCTCGGGCATGGATGTGTGTGATGTCCTTAGGTTAGTTAGGTTTAACTAGTTCTAAGTTCTAGGGGAATTATGACCTCAGATGTTGAGTCCCATAGTGCTCAGAGCCATTTTAACCATTTGAACCATGAGAAACAGCGTACTGTAATCGAGTTTCGAATTCGATAATGTTCTGATAATGAAGGTAATTCTCGTTTATTATTCTGTGTCAGTTGCTCATCTTTAATTATATTACGTGATTCGATCACACTGGATCATCTTCAGATCTAAGTAGTTGCGTTTTCAACCAGTCTTATCCAATCAGAATCGCATAACACGATACAGTACTCCGATACGTGATTCCGATTAGACAAGACGGGTTGCAGACGCAACTACTTGGATCTGAATATGAGCCAGTATGATCAAAACATGTAATACAATTAAAAATGTGCGACTGAGACGTAACAATAAATGAGAATTATCTTAATTATTTATATCAGTTAGTTTAAGTACGATAATAAGTAAAAATCTCGATTTCACTTCGTTTCCATGACGTCAAGGATGTATCTTACTGCCTACGATTCTGCAGCAGCTTCCGCTGCTTTTCGTCCTAACATAAACTGCAACACGCACTCCTCCGTAGACTACTTGAAGTGCCTCAATATTACGTTAACATAGTGGCTAATGGGAGTTATTATTTAACTAAGCTACAAGAAATACCATCCTCCTTCCACAATTTTCACAGTCTTTAGTAATAAAAACAATACAAAATATTCAGAATCGTCAACACTGACGGCATGATCTATATCATGCAATCAGCAGCCATTGTAAGGTGTGCATGTAATTTTGATTTTTGTAAGTTATCGGTATGCACATCAGAGAGAGAACAAGTTGTGTTACTGTTAAATAGTCTTTGGTCTTGTGGTGGCACAGTCTTTGCCTCCGTGCATTCTGATATATTTTCAGTTGAAGTGTGGTAGGTGATGGACATATTCAGTACTCGTGTGTTGGCTTGTGATGTATCTGTTAGAGCCGCGCGGGGTAGCCGCTCGCTCTCGGGCGTCTTGTCACGGTCCGCGCGGCTCACCCGTCCGAGGTTCGATTCCTCCCTCGGGCATGGATGTGTTTGTTGTCCATAGCGTAAGTTAGTTTAAGTTAGATTAAGTAGTGACTAAGGTTAGGGAGCGATGACCTAAGCAGTTTGGTCCCATAAGGTCTCACCACAAATCAATTAATTATATGTTGGATGAAGAAAGATTTATTATAAAGGACAGAAGGGATGCATATGATGTATATACTGGAAGCTAAAAGGATATAAAATTTTGAATAATGTTATTGTTTTTGAAGAAAAAAAGTCTGAGGTAAGAATGCAACACTGCGCAACTAGGAATGAGATTTGTTAGCTGGTTAATCTCTCAGAGCTTGGAGAAAGAATACCCCGCTTCCCTGAATCAAGAATTAATATATCAACTGGTTAAGCTGTTTGGTTTTTATAGAAATTCTGTCTTAACAATATAACCTTCTCAATTAATTGTTCACTTTGTTAAGCATAGTATTGATCAGGCCAATATTATGTGTGCAGGTCATGCGAATCTTTACTCTGACTTTTTGAGTACATACTTAATTCTAAAATCGTTCTTTTAGAAATTTCATAGGAGTAGTTACTCTCCCCATCCCACTGTCTAAAGAAGTTTTATCATTACGCATTAACACATTGTACCATATGGTATGCAACAGTATTGTCAAGACGCGAGGTAAGTGGAAATTTTGATTACGGCCAGGTAATTGTTTTGCTTCAGTCGTGCATTTAATATGAAGACAGGTTGTGTTCAGACCAATTACAGTTCAGTTCAAATTAGGGCGCATTTAGCCAAAGGTCAGCATACGAGTTTAATTTGGATAACAATTTTAAGTACATAGTTTTTATAATACGTAGTTTATTTATGGAGTGGAAGGTAAATTTAGGCTACATTTCATACAGAAATCTATAGTGGGGAGGTTAAACCACGATACAAATGGGAAGAAGTAAAGCCAGTTTCGGGAGTACCACTAAGGAGTGTTATAGGTTCACTACTGTCTACAGTTAATGTTAATACACTAGTGGGTAGCATTGGAGCGTTATTGAGGCTATTCGCACCTATAGGAAGGTCGTAATGCCAGGAGACTGTGGCGAAATGCGGGAAGACCTCCAGAGGATAGACGATTTGCGCATGGGCTGTACGTTAACCTCGAACGTAGATAAATGCAATGTGTTGCTCATAGAAAGGTGAACAGATTCACTGCTGATTAATTATGCTAAAAGGCAAACAGGAGAGATCTGTAGAGATTTTGGCGAGGACGACATCATATGCCACCTGAGAGTAGATGTACTTATAATGGTATCGACATCGTCCGCCAACAGATAGCGTAGTAGGAAAGCTATCAGAGCGACATCTGTGTCTAACAGGGAATGCTCATAGCCAGACAGCTCAGTGTGATGCAGACGTGTGAAGCAAGCAGGCAACCATACCATACAGACGCACTCGTGCTTCCTACAGCCAACTGGCCGACTTTGGAAGTGCTCAGATTGTAGCGTACTGAGTGGAGGGATGTTCCTTTCGGATAATTGCCCCACAAATTGGATGTGCTGCTTCCGTTGTGCAATAATGCTGGTATCAGTGGTCACCTCAACGTTCTCGCACTCGTAGACGAAATTCTAGACGTCCAAGCAACAGGTCTTCGTCGTACGACAAACGACTATCACTTGCATGTAGGCAGAATCTGGTTTTATCGCTGAAGACCACGGCGTGCCAGTCCATCTTCCACGATATTCTCTGAAGGCACCTTTCCAGCGGTGTACGTCGGCGCTGTGGCGTGAGTGGAAGACAAGATAGAGGTGAACGTGCCCATGGTCCCACTCTGTTAACCGGTTCACAACAATTCGTGTTCACATGTCTGGGATCACAAGCACTCTTATATGTGCTCTGGTAGCTGTACGACCTGCCGCTGCTGTCCTAGTACACACGTCAAAACAACTTTTGCTTTACCTCGGTTCCGAGAGTTCCTGTACGGAAAAATGGAATAGGAATCAATATAAGCATCATTTACGCCCTTTTGATTGCTCATGGTTGGTTGGTTGTTTGGGGAAGGAGACCAGACAGCGTGGTCATCGGTCTCATCGAATTAGGGAAGGATGGGGAAGGAAGTCAGCCGTGCCCTTTCAGAGGAACCATCCCGGCATTTGCCTGGAGTTATTTAGGGAAATCACGGAAAACCCTATTCAGGATGGCCGGACGCGGGATTGAACCGTCGTCCTCCCGAATGCGAGTCCAGATTGCTCATGAAAACCACTAATTGCATGCTGTACCACTATACAGCGAGACCTTCAGAGGTGGTTCTCCAGATTGCTATACACGCCGGTAGCATTGATGCGTGCCTGTATTCGTCGTGGCATACTATCTACAAGTTCATCATGGCAATGTTGGTCCAGATTGTCCCATTCCTCAACGGCGATTCGGGGTGGATCTCTCAGAGTGGCTGGTGGGTCACGTCATCCATAAACAGCCCTTTTCAATCCATCCCAGGCACTTTCGATAGGGTTCATCTCTGGAGAACATGTTGGCCACTCTAGTCGAGCGATGTCGTTATCCTGAAGGAAGTCATTCACAAGATGTGCACGATAGGGGCACGAACTGGCGTCCATGAAGACGAATGTCTGGCCAATATGCTGCCGATATGGTTGCACTATCGGTCGGATGATGACATTCACGTATCGTACAGCCGTTACGACTCCTTCCATGACCAACGACGGCGTACGTTGGCCCCACATAATGCCAGCCCAAAACAGCAGGGAACCTACACCTTCTGCACTCGCTGAGCAATATGTCTAAGGCATTCAGGCTGACCAGGTTTCCTCCAGACACGTCTCAAACGATTGTCTAGTTGAAGGCATATATAACACTCATCGCAGAAGAGAACGTGATGTCAATCTTGAGCGGTCCATTCTGAATGTTATTGGGCCCATCGCCGGCCGCTGTGGCCGTGCGGTTCTAGGCGCTTCAGTCTGGAACCGCGCGACCGCTGCGGTCGCAGGTTCGAATCCTGCCTCAGGCATGGATGTGTGTCATGTCCTTACGTTAGATAGGTCTAAGTAGTTCTAAGTTCTAGGGGACTGATGACCTCGGATGTTAAGTCCCATAGTGCTCAGAGCCATTTGAACCAATTTTTTTGGGCCCATCTGTACCGCGCTGCATGGTGTCGTGGTCGCAAAGATGGACCTCGCCATGGATGTCGGGTATGAAGTTACGCATCATGCAGCCTACTGCGCACAGCTTGAGTCATAACACGACGTCCTGTGGCTGCACGAAAAGCATTATTCAACATGGTGGCGTTGCCGTCAGGATTTCTCCGAGCCATAATCCGTACGTAGCCATCATATACTGCAGTAGTAGCCCTTGGGCGGCCTGTGCGAGGCATGTATCTCCTCCATGTCCGAACAACATCGCTTTGGTTCACTCCGAAGTGCCTGGACACTTCTCTTGTTGAGAGCCCTTCCTGGCACAAAGTAACAATGTGGGTGAGATCGAACCGCGGTATTGACCGTCTACGCATGCTTGGACTACAAACAACACGAGCCGTGTACCTCCTTCCTTGTGGAATGACTGGAACTGATCGGCTCTCGGATCCCCCCCCCCCCCCCGTCCCCCGTCTAATAGGCGCTGCTCATGCATGGTTGTTTAGATCTTGGGGAGGGTTTTGTGACATCTCTGAACAGTCAAAGGAACTGTGTCTCTGATGCAATATCCACAGTCAACGTCTATCTTCTGGAGTTCTGGGAACTGGGGTGATGCAAAGCTTTTTTTGATGTGCGTAATACGACGGTTCTGTCTCGCAATGTGCATTCCTTCAAGACGCATTGGCCCCATCCCAAACCCTAAGTTCTGGGGTGCGATAAGCTACAGTTCACGTTCGTCATTGGTGTTTCTGGAGGGGACGTGCAGAATGTTGTTAGACGCGTTGTTTTGCCTTTCTTACAACAGGAACGTAATGTATTGAGAGTAATCCCCGCCCATACACTGCCTCCGAATCTCAACGTTCTGTGATAGAGGTGCAGCAATTTCCCTGGCCAGCACGATCTCTTGAGTTATATCCAGTTGATCATGTGTGAGATATGAGGGGCAGGAGAGGCGACTCGTGCCGCTCATCACCAACAAATCTTACAGAGCTACATGAACAGGTCGAGCGTATGTGGCATAACGTATCCCAGGATAGTATTCACTATCTGCGCGATTCCAGAGTCAGCGCCTGTATTGCTGTCTGTGGAAGGTGCACCACGTACTAGTATGTGTTTTTCAGCATAGGTCGACACTTGGTACCTCAGAACCGCTTGTGCTATTGATCTGTAAATGTAACAATTTCATGTACTCCATATGAAATGTTGCAGCAATCAGTCTTGAGTGAAATGGAAACCTCTAAAAGTGTACAGTAATGTTTTATCCGGCAGTGTATAACGGCTCTGGTAAGTTAAGGAACTGGTGTTCATTCTGATTCCCTAATTAAGCCCCATAGTTGAGAGCAGCAACAGCACGTTTTCGGCGTTGTGGAAGGAGCAGACCTCTGCCTGGTCTTTGCTGGTAGCAGCTGCCCGGCACGACCCGGCGGAACTGACCAGACGCCGGTGGGTGGTGCGGGCCGGCCATCTCTTGCGCCGGGCCGGCCGGACCCCGGCATTAGCGGCTCGCAGCCCGTGGCCAGTTCACACCTCCGCCGGTGCCGACACAGTAATTGGTCCTGGGCGGGGCTCCAGCTAATGACGGCCGCCTGCCGCAGGTAGGCGCAGAGGACGAGACTTTCCACGAGGGGGGAAATAAATTTCACGTAGTCCGCGCTGCCCGCTTTTTCTTTCATCCGCGTCTCCGGGGGCTTTTTATCTCGGCCTTCCCGACTTTTTTAGTCGGTCTCCTAGTCTAGGCAGCCTCACAGTTCTGAACTCCTGTGTGTGTGTGTGTGTGTGTGTGTGTGTGTGTGGTCACGTAATGCCGAGAGGGGTTTCCCATCGTGAAAAATGGCACCTCTTTTTTTCCTCTGCTTATTGTTGGGAGCTGCAGGGGTATTTCTATAGAATAAATTCAGACGTGGTGCTCCTTTTTCGGCGCGCGCACTCTCCCTCTCCCCCTCCCCCCTTTGAGTGCGTCCCCCGCTCCCCCTTTGCCTCCCACCCCCCTCCCGCTGCCTGCCAGGCTCGTTGTTAATGCGTGTTCCTCCGCGCCAGCTTCTCACCTGCGGCAGCGCCGGGACTTTTGTCTGGTGTGGCCCATTCCGGCTCGGCGAGGCGTGTGCACCCGTCCTCCGCGAGACGATACGAGCCGCTCTGCTAGCGCACCGGGAAAGCAAGTACGCTCGGCTCACAAGGTGACTTTACGTACTTCAAACTTATAGAATTTGAAGGCTAGTGTCCTGCCGTCTAACATTTCTAGCTTGTTAACGTATTAATCAGTAGCTGAGCCTATAGCACAACAGGTTTGTAGTCTCGATGTCTCTGGTTCGAAACCCACTGCTGTTATTTTTTGTTTTACTTTTCCTTAAATTCCCTGTTATTACCAAGTGGAAATGTTAAAAACAAATAAAGGGCTGCCCATAAGTTAGTTGTCAAAAATGCGTATGGTGCAATAATAGTACACAAACAAAACTCAAATTCATTATCAACACAAAAATACGTGGAAAGGTCAATGAAACCATAGAAGACGCTCAGAGTGGTTTTTCTTGCTGTTCTACAGCCATAGTTGATCCTTTCAACAGTTGAAAAACGCTGTTGCTTCAAATGGTTACCCTGACACAGAAAATTAATTAACAGCCCGAAACCCCTTTAACTATGAAGCTGAATTACTGTGCATTAGTTAGTCTACTAATTTGGAGAAGTAATAGTCCTACGTGTGCATCCTAAAGTGCAGAACTGCATAATATTAAAATGATATTAATTGAAGATCTTAACAGAAACGTGTTTGAAAAGAAAACAATAATTTATTAAATTAAAAACACAGACTTGAAACGCATCTGAAAGCCCTGGTTTTACTAAAATGTTGTAGAAATCTGCAAATATTCAAATATGATTATTTCGAGTTTATTTGAGAACTGCGCCATATTGGTTTAGAGATTTGATGTCCGGGTTCTGAGTTTCGTATCTTATGGGTAAGTATGAAGAAATTGATGAGATCTCCTTGTCAGACTCTTCCACTTCAGAAATGATTGGCCCGGTAACGAAATTTTACTCGCTGATCATCATGGGCTGATTCGGTCACATCCCAGTTAACTCAATTGGAGCAGCTGTTGCCCCACTTAGCATACAGCCTGTCCATCGTGAACGCTTCTGGCACAGCTGTTTCACAGTCTCTTAAACACATCACGTTTATATTTCCAGAACAAAGTTTCCGCGTTACATCCTACGAATATTTTGACGTCAGTATAACTGTCAAAAGAAATACTGCAAAGGCATTAACACCACTAGTCAGCTGACGTTATGGGGCCGTAAGAGAAAAAAAACGGCTCTAAGCACTATGGGGCTTAACATCTGAGGGCATCAGTACCCTATAGAACTACTTAAACCTAACTAATCTCAGGACATCACACACATCCATGCCCGAGGTGGGATTCAAACCTGCGACCGTAGCAGCAGCGCGGTTCCGGACTCAAGCGCCTAGAACCGCTCGGTCACAAGGGCGGGCGACGGACCGTAACTGGGTTAAAACGCGAGTAACACACCTGAAAGTAGGCTAGAAAACATTTCAATCACCTCCTTAAAAGAGGTAACTCGTTGCCTTGGAACACTGCACATGGTGCAGAACTGAAAGTAGGCCGTTAAGCACTGCTCCACCGCTGAAGTAAGTGTTGACAGTGACGTGGTTTGTACATTGTCCAGTCACATTAATCTGAATTACTACTTCTTATAGCGCGGACTGCTGCGATACATTAAGGAAGAGAGTCAGTGAGGTTCTAGAGGATAAAGACAGGCATATGGAGCCATGCCGACTCCAGAGTCGTGACCAACTGCGCTAGGTTCCTTGGTTGAGAATCCATGACGCGAACAATCATATCGAGGTGATCCCAAATATTCCCGATTGGGTTTAAATCCGGGGAGCTCGGTGGCCAGGGCAGTACGGTAAACTCATCCTGTGGTCGTTTCCGGATACTCCTTCAGCCACTCGAATAGGGGACGCCCATCTGGTCATCCGTGGTAACAATGGTAGTAGTCGTAGTCACCATGACAGCTGTGGACTACGTACCATAATTACGGGGACCACGTGCATGCATCCACACATGATTTATGTCTTCCCCGACGGCAATGGCATCTTCCAGTGAGATAACTGTGAAACAAATTCAGAATTTTAGTACATTAGTTTGAGGAGCATTATAGTGAACTCATTTTGATATCCTCGCCACAAAATTCTCTTTATCTGATCCCGAAGGAGCACATCTGGGACGCTATGAGGTGCTAGCTTTGCACCCACGCAAGGCATTTACGAGATTTGTTTGACGTATGCTTAGACATCGGGTGTTAACAGGCCTCCGGAAGTCTACAAAGAATCTGTCGAATCCATTCTATGTAGAATGGTACTGCATTGCTTTCCAAAGACGGTCAATCATGCTACTAAGCAGGCGGTCACAAACTCGTGGCTCATCCTTGTGTTCGTTCCTGGTCTGACAAATACGCAGGCATCCTATCTCAACTCGAATGGCCTTTCAAATTGCCTACTTAATCTCGTCGAAAATGTGTGAGACTGTTTGGGTCAGCGGATGAACCCGTAACTTGGTAGTTCTAATGCTTGAGCTGGATACTGCAGACCTAAAGAAACTTGCGGACTCCATTCTTTGCCCAGTGGAAGCCATTATGAAGCGTTGCAGTTGTGACAGTCCATCAGATTGATAAAATAACAGCCTATGTTCGACGTCAATGTGCAACAACTATTCACAGACGGCAGGTGGTAGTACTAGCAGTGGAGGGTATATAAATCATGTTGGGGAGATGAAAACAGTGCAGTCGTTGTCATAATGAGGAAAAGGAGAGATTTATTTTATGTCCAAAAGAGCATGATCATTGGCTTTCGGGCCAAGGCTATAACTGGCTAAGTTCGTGGACTGTTCATGTGCAGCCGTGGTTAAAGTATACCGCACATGACCAAACCTGGCGCCGAGGTGCCTGTGGCGCCTGTGGTGCTCCACAGGCCATAGGTGACGGGGATGAACGACTGCTGAGGAGATGCGTACGGGTGGACAGACATGTTATTGTTGAGCAGCTGACTGGCCAGCTCAACCAAGGTGCGACCAATGGTGTCTCCTCAACGACAACTCAGTGAACGTGCGTATGGCCCTCTGCAGCAGGCGCCTGCTTCATGCACCCAGTGATGACTGCTGTCCATCAGTGGCCTTTTCAGATGAATCACGTTTTATGCTCCATTGGACAGGAGGCAGTCGGCGTATAAGCCGTGAAACGTCTGCAAGCAGAAAAGGAGGAAGCGGTATGGTCTGGGGAATGTTTTACTGGCATTCCCTGGGTGATCTCGTCATTTTGGAAGGCACAATGGACCAACACAAGTATGCATCTATGCTTTGGGACCGTGTCCACTCCTACATGACACGGCACGGAGGCTTCTACCAGTAGGACAATGCAATGTGTCACACACCTCACAGTGTTCGCGCGCGGTTCGAAGAGCAACAGCAGAAGTTACCCATACTCCACTGACCATCAGACTCCCCGGATTAAAACCCATTCGAGAAACTGCGGGACCACCTCGATCGGACTGTTCGAGTCATGCTTCCTCAATCGAGAAACCCTGCCGTCCGCAGTGGTCTAGCGGCTCTGGCGCTGCAGTCCGGAACCGCGGGACTGCTACGGTCGCAGGTTCGAATCCTGCCTCGGGCATGGGTGTGTGTGATGTCCTTAGGTTAGTTAGGTTTAAGTAGTTCTAAGTTCTAGGGGACTTACGACCTAAGATGTTGAGTCCCATAGTGCTCAGAGCCATTTGAACCATTTGAGAAACCTTGCGCAGCTGACCACTGCAGCAGTGTCGGCTTGGTTCCACATTCCTGTCCATACTTCCAGAACTCACTGACTCCCTACTTGGTCTCGCCGCAGTCCAAGATGCAAAAAGCGGTTATTTGGGCGTTTAACAGGTGTTCATATTGTAACTGGACAATATACTAGCGTGATGGATACTGTTTTGTCCGGTATGATGATTTCACTATGCATTAGTGTGTACCATTTTTGCATGTGGCCAGTCAACCATTAAAGCTTCAAGCACAGCAGTCTCCCATTTTCTTAGTTTCGTCACGTTTGTATCTCTTCGCAATGCATTTACAGCGCTAAGCATGCGACATTGTGATGATGAAACTGAAAATGCCCAACAGTCCATCTGAAAGTATGTCCACGGCAGTACAGTCCGCAGTTCGTACTTATAAATTAAAAGCTGTTGATAAATAGTTCTACAAAAACATCAATAAGAAAAGACTTACATGATGCCCTGCCAATAACATATATTTGACCATTAACCATTTTTCAACTGAATGATCCTTCGTCAGCTGATTACAAAAGATAAAGTGATTTCACTATTGCATTCTACCATTTACACAACTGGAACTTAATTTAACACAGGGTAAAAAGGAAATCTCATTTGGTTATTCGAAATGAAGCTCGCTTTTTATGTCTTTTGATTATTGGCTTAAATTGTTTTAAGTATTTAGGAAACGTTTATTTACAGACTACCAGCGAATAATTTCAATTCGGCCCACGGAGGCATTAAGCGGAAGGGAGAGCGAAGTACTGCAATTTTTCATCGGAAGTTCTTGTTGTTGTTGTTGTGGTCTTCAGTCCTGAGACTGGTTTGATGCAGCTCTCGATGCTGCTCTATTCTGTGCAAGGATCTTCATCTCCGAGTAACTACTGCAACCTACATCCTTCTGAATCTGTTTAATCTACGATTTCAAAACTCAACGCTTCCCTCCAATACTAAATTAGTGATCTCTTGATGCCTCAGAACGTGTTCTACCAACCGGCCCCTTTCTCTAGTCAAGTTGTGCCATAAATTCCTCTTCTCTCCAATTCTGCCAATTACCTCCTCATTAGTTACTTGATCTAGCCACCTAATCTTCAGCATTCTTCTGTAGGACTGCATTTCGAAAGCTTCTATTCTCTTCTTGTCTAAACTATTTATCGTCCATGTTTCAATTTCATACATGGCTACACGCCATACGAATACTTTCAGAAAAGACTTCTTGACAAATCTATACTCGATATTAACAAATTCCTCTTCTTCACAAAAAGGTTTCCTTGACATAGTCAGTCTACATTTTATATTCTGTCTTCTTCGACCCTCATCAGTTACTTTGCACTCCAAATATCAAAACTCATCTACTACATTAAGCCTCATTTCCTCAACTAATTCCCTCAGAATCACATGATTTAATTGGACTACATTCCATTATCCTCGTTTTGCTATTGTTGATGTTCATCTTATATCCTCCTTTCAAGACACTGACCATTCCGTTCAACTGCTCTTCCAGGTCCTTTGCTGTCTCCGACAGAATTACAATGTCATTGGCGAACCTCAAAGTTTTTAATTCTTCTCCATAGATTTTAATTCCTTCTTCACATTTTTCTCTTGTTTCTTTTACTGCTTGCAAATTACGCAGATTGAATAAAATCGGCGAGAGGCTACAGCCGTGTCTCACTCCCTTCCCAAACACTGTTTCCCTTTCGTGCCCCTCGACTCTTATAACTGCCATCTGGTTTCTGTACAAATTGTAAATAGCCTTTCGCTCCCTGTATTTGACCATTGCCATTTTCAGAATCTGAAAGAGAGTATTCCAATCAACATTGTCAAAAGCATTCTTTAAGTCTACAAATGCTGTAAAGATAGGTTTGCCTTTTCTTAATCTGTCTTCTAAGATAAGTCATAGGATCAGTATTGCCTTGTGTGTTCCAACGTTTCTACGGAATCCAAAGTGATCTTCCCCGAGGTCGGCTTCCACCAGTTTTTCCATTCGTTTATACAGAATTCGTGTCAGTATTTTGCAGCCGTGACTTATTAAACTAATAGTACGGTAATTTTCGCACGGGTCAACACCTCCGTTCTTTGAGATTGAAATGATTATATTCTTCTTGAAGTTTGAGGGTATTTCGCCTGTCTCATACCTCTTGCTCATCCGATGGAAGAGTCTTGTCATGGCTGGCTCTCTCAAGGCTATCAGTACTTGTAATGGAATTTTGTCTGCTCCCGGCGCCTTGTTTCGACTTACATCATTCAGTGCTCTGTCAAATTCTACATGCAGTGTTATATCTTCCATTTCATCTTCATCTACGTCCTATTCCATTTTTATAATATTGCCCTCAAGTACACCTCCCTTCTCTAGACTCTCTATATA